>NC_140956.1:58816564-59109064 GCF_014529385.1 Adiantum capillus-veneris
GAGGGAGACATACAAGTCTACGATAGGTCTTGGCAAGCTCTGTGTGTGTGTGACTCGTGAGAGTCTATAGAGAGAGAGAGAGAGAGAGAGAGAGAGAGAGAGAGAGAGAGAGAGAGAGAGAGAGAGAGAGAGAGAGAGAGAGAGAGAGAGAGAGAGAGAGAGAGAGAGAGAGAGAGAGAGAGAGAGAGAGAGAGAGAGACAGAGAGAGAGAAATCTCCAGCCAAGAGCTTGCTCCCATAGGTCATAGAGAGAAAGGCTGTAAGTTGCATTTGACAACAACCAATGAGTTGAATTTGACGACAACCAACAATTCTTGGCTAAAGCTGAGAAGGAATAGCAAACCTTCAATGAAACAAGTCACCTTATGAAGCTGAATGAGTTTGCCAAGCCAAATTGGAGGAGAAGCCTTAGCCTCTGGACATGAAATTGCCACAGCAGGTTGCTTCTTGCTCAACCATGATATACATGAACTTCCAAGCATGAAACAAAAACCTGATGTGGACACTCGCGTGTCAAAACAACCAGCCCAATCTGAGTCCGAAAAAGCATGTAAGTCTGGCGACCATGATCCCCCCTTGGGATAAAACAAGCCAAGATGTAAAGTGCCACTAACGTAGCGGAAAATCCTCTTGACAGCCTGCCAATGCTTAGACCCTGGGCTATGCATAAATCTGCTGACCTGTGAGACTGCAAACTGAATATCCGGCCTCGTGTTGCATACATAAATGAGGCAGCCAACAACAGTTTGGTAAAGAGTGACATCAGCAGGATCGCCAGCATCATGTAGACTCAACTTCAAACCTGTTTCCATGGGAGTGGCAATAGGTTTGCAATCCTCAAGTCCAAACTTACATAGCAATGTCTCTATGTAACTTTTCTGACACAAAGCAATGCCACCATCACACTGCTTAAACTGTATACCCAAGTAATGATGCAACAGCCCCAAATCTTTCATCTTGAAAGTAGCATTCAAATCAGCCTTAAATTCAGTAATATGTCTCTCATTTGGTCCAGTGATCAGCAAGTCATCAACATAAAGAACCACGATGAGAAATACATCACCCTCACGCTTTACATACAATGTGCTTTCTGTTGGACTGCTACGAAAGCCTTGTTTGACCAAATGAGTGTCAGCTTTCTCATACCAAGCACGAGGAGATTGCTTCAACCCATACAAAGCCTTGTTACATTTGCACACTTTGTCCACTTGTCCTTTTATGACAAAACCGCGAGGCTGCGTTACATAAACTTCCTCAAATATGTCACCATTCAAGAAAGCAGTAACAATGTCTGATTGATGTACATCCCAACCGAAATGAGCTGCCAATGCACATAGAGAACGCACAGTAGTCATACGACAAGTGGGAGCAAAAGTCTCTTCATAATCTATGCCTTTTTGTTGTGCATAACCCTTTGCAACAAGTTGAGCCTTATAGCGATCAATCTCACCATCCGGCTTGCGTTTCAACTTGTAAACCCACTTCGTACCAATGGCCTTTTTTCCAGGAGGCAAATCACATAAAGTCCATGTGTCATTCTCTATAAGTGCATCATATTCTGATTGCATGGCAGCCATCCAATTTTCTGAATTCTGTGCTTCATCAAAAGTCAGAGGCTCCTCAACATCATGTAAGCTAGACATAGCCAAAGCATAACAATCTGATGCATAAGATGCATGGCGAGAACCTGAACGAGTACGACTAGACAAAGGTGCATCCAATTTACTGTCACGCAAAGTGTGCACCAGCCATTTTGGCATACCTCTAGCCTGCTCATTTTCAGCTCTTTCCTCATCAAGTACATCATGTACATCTGCATCAGTAATAGGCTGATCTAAAACATTTTCAGAAACCCCCATAGGCTGTACATTTGCCTCATTGGAACTTACATTTGTATTTCCACCACTGAAAAGAGGCAACAAAGTGTCATAAATGTCCTGTGAGCTTACATTATTGTCTCTAGTACATGACAGCAAGGACTGAACAGAATCTTCCACAAACACTACATCCCGAGAAACCAGAATACGTTTTATTTGTGGATGATACAACCTGTAACCTTTGCTTTCAGCACTATAACCAACAAAAATACATTTGAGAGCCTTATCATCCAATTTTCTGCGCTGCACTTGTGGCACCAAAGCATATGCCAAACAGCCAAAAACACGCATGTGCTCAATAGAAGGCTTTCTATCATGCCATGCTTCATATGGAGTAATAGACTGCAAAGCTTTCGTAGGACAACTGTTTAGTACATAAGTGGCACACATGATGGCGTCAAGCCAAAAAGAATGCGGTAAAGCTTGACGTTTGACCATACATTGTGCCATTTCCGTAAGTGACCTGTTTTTCCTCTCAGCAACACCATTTTGCTGAGGCGTATAAGGCATTGTACATTGGTGTTTTATCCCATGACTAGCCAGAAATGCATTAAATTCATGAGACATATACTCCCCCCCTCGATCGGAACGGAGGGTGCCCATAGTACATTGCGAGACATTTTCAGCCATAGCCAGAAATTGTTTGAAGCACATAAAAACTTCGGACTTCGCTTTAAGCGGAAATACCCATGCATGCCTGGAGTAATCATCAATGAAAGTCACGAAGTACAGGTAATTGCCCAAGGACGGAGTTTGCATGGGCCCAAAAACATCACTATGCACAAGCTGCAACCTAAATGTGGCCCGAACTGAACCATCCTTTGGAAACTTAGAACGCTGCATCTTACCCAAAATACAGCCTTCACAAACATGTTTGACAGGTGCTTCAAGAGGTGGCAAAGAAGCAACCATGTCAGATTTCTGCAAACGTAGCAAACTGGCAAAATTCAGATGACCAAAACGTGCATGCCAAAGTTTTGCATCTGAAATAGCCCTTGAATCTGCAACAGCATTTGCAAAATTTTGTCCACACTTGTCATACAAAGTGAGCTTATACAGCCCACGGCACAAAAGCCCAGATGCAACAATTTCATCACCAAAACTGAGATCATGAACTGTACATCTGTCATCCACAAATTTGACTACAAGTCCAAGTCTAGCAAGTGCGGATACAGACAAGAGATTCTTCTTGATCCCAGGTACATAAAGTGCATCGACAAGTGTGAAAGAACTTCCATTAGCAGCAGTAAGCACAATCTTTCCAACTCCCTGAACTGGATAAGAGGCGTTGTTGGCACAAGTGACTGAATTTCCATGAGGGACAGACTCAAGAGAGGTAAACAATTCACGATGTGAGGTAATGTGCTTTGTAGCACCACTGTCGAAATACCACACATGTGAATCTGCAGCAACGACTGACAAGCATGCATCATGGACAGTAGGATTGTAAGTGCACTCTGCGCTAAAAGCCCATTCTGCATCAACATCAGCATCACACTCTCCTTTCACAGAAGACTCAACAATGGCTGCATTTGTAGTGGAACCAGCATTTGCAGTGGAACCACCCTCTTTCTTCTTAGCCTCTTTGGCCTTCAACTTAGGACACGACTTGATCAAGTGATCATTGGCTTTACAATAATGGCAACGCATCTTCTTTTTTCCCTTATCACTAGAATTACCAGACGAAGTACTGCCAGCAGAAGCATTAGGAACATAATTTTTGCCACTCGCAGCAGAACCATAAGAAGTGGCTGCATTACTGTTACCACCCTTTCTTTGAGAAGCAATAAAAGCCTGTTCAACTGCACGCTGCCTAGTCCTGTTTTTTCTAGAAAGTGACTCTTGCAATAGGAATGTGCATAATGCATCAAACTTGACAACTTCAGGATTTCCTTGGGTCATCAGTCTCCAAGTACTAGCAAAAGTCTGGTAGGAATCTGGTAAGGCATCAAGAACAGTCTGCACAAGGGAACTGTCTGAAATGACGTCACCTGCAGAAATAAGCTGCTCATTGATATCCTTGACACTAGCAAGGAAAGTGTCCATATCATCTTCCTCATGCATAATCTTCGACTCCAGCTCTTTACGCAGCAAAGCAATTTTAGCCTCATTGTGGCTTGCATAAAGACCTGCTAGAATATCCCAAGCCTGTTTTGCAGATTTTGCTGAACGGATGTGAGGAACAATGGTGTGCTTCACAGACAACGCAATCAATGCATGAGCCTGTGCATCCTTAACATCCCAACGAGCTTGTTCTGCCGTAGGCAAAACAACTCTAACAGCTGCAATCCTTGCAGCAAGACCTGCAACATCCTCAACATCGCCTACATCCTCAGAACCAGGACGTACATCAATGCCCTGCACAATGTTCCAGACACCCTTTGACACAAGAACATGTTGCATCATATAAGCCCACATAGGGTAGTTGTCCCCATCTAACCTGTCCTCAACAGCAAACATCTTGAACACATCTGTGTTGTTGTTGTCGGCCATGGTAAATGCTGTACCTGATGTGAAAACTGCTCGAAACTAGGAGAAATGGAGCGGGAACAACCTGTGCTATATAGCACAAACCGTAGAAGACTATAAGGCACCTGTTATGCAGAAAATGGCACTGACAAAAATTTTGCACAAAATGACGAAATAGCCCGTGCAGTACTGCCTGTAGTGGAAACGGAGGCCGAAATGAGCCCAAATCAAAATTCTGAGCAGACCGAGCTCTTCAAGCCGACCCAAAATTTTTGTCGACCTACGAACGCTCGCCAAAGCTCACTGAAATCGGAGAAAGTGAGCAGGCGTGTGCTGGAGCAGATGGTGACTAAGCCCAGGAGGACGTGACCTGCTCTGATACCAATTGTTGGAATTAGGGTTGCAGAGAAACGCACACATCTTGGAGAAGATGAAGGAAGCTCAAGGCACACAATAGAGAGTGTGTTACTTAGTGTGCAATGGAAAGATAGATAGCCCTAGAGTGATGGGCGTATATACAATGCACGGGGGGAAAAACCTCCTAAAGAGGGGAAAAAAGCCCCGGCTATCCTAGTGTGTTCACACACATCACTACCACATGTATATGGTAACAAATATTTCCTCATCTCTTGGTTTGTCAATAAAATTGAGGGGGAAGAGAGAGACAGGAAAAGGGGGAGTGGAGAATGGGGTAGAGAGAGAGAGAGAGAGAGAGAGAGAGAGAGAGAGAGAGAGGATGTGTTAAATGACTTGGCTGTATACTTGGTGGGGGAGAGTGAGAGAGTGAACATTATTCTTGGTGTTAAATGACTTGGGTGTATACTTTTCCTTGTGTGTGTGTGTGTGTGTGTGTGTGTGTGTGTGTGTGTGTGTGAGAGAGAGAGAGAGAGAGAGAGAGAGAGAGAGAGAGAGAGAGAGAGAGCTCTACAAGAGATGGGATAGAGAGACCGTTATTGCTCAAGGGAGCACAATCTTTGATTGATTTGTGTTAAATATTTGAAAGAGTGTGTGTATGTTTAATTATTCGAGTGTGTTTTGTTGCTTGTGTATGTGTGCTCGTCAAGGAAAAATTTCAGAGAGAGAGAGAGAGAGAGAGAGAGAGAGAGAGAGGAGAGAGAAAAAGAGTGGATCCTCAACTATCAAAGGTTGAGAGAGAAAGAATCTTTTTGAAATCTACTCGTTCGCTGGATTCCAAAAAATTGCTCATCAGAAAATGCTCGCCAAAAATTTACATCGCTTTGGACCTCGCACTCGTTGAGCTTCAAAGAAAACTTGAGAACCCCATTGCACTCCTCTCTATTCATATCAAATAAGTGAACTCCATACCTTTGCAATGCTTCAAGATCAACAAAGGTATTGTTATGCTTGTTGTAATGTACCTCTCTACTCCCCTTGCCTGAGAATGTTGCTTCAATATGGAATGGTGCCAATGTGCAACCTTTACATGTGATGGATTTGGTAGCAATTATCCTCTCTGTAATTATTTTGGGACTTTTTCGCTAATTCTTTAAAGAGTGCCATGTATCTTATCTACAAGATTCCACTCTCATCTAGTATTGCTTGAACTTCCATTGATTCTAGCTAGTTCTCCTTCATGAACGAGGTAAGGAGCCTCCCTTTCAATTTATGAATTCTTTTCTAAGTCATCATCTCTTCAACTACTTGTTTTAGAACTAGACGGCTATAATGCATTCTGGAATTGGAACCTACTCTGTTTGAGTCTGGATGTAGCAAATACCTGCAAAGATAGCACCATGCATCATGATCAATAATAAGAAAGTGTAACGCATATATAGAATACAAAAGAAGAAACAAACTTCAAGTTACCTTAAAGCTCATATTTATTTTTCAGGCCGCCACTACCAATATTCACATTCTCTATGTTTTCTTTTCCGACTCCCAAGCATGGTGTCTTTCTCATGCAAACTTGTGATCTTCTTCTCAAGACTTGGATTGTCTCTCTGTTTAAAAAAATCTTTTGTGCTCATGCCTCATTAAGTTTCTTCATTTGCATGTTCTCCATAGGAAGTCTCTTTGCTTTTTTGTATTCAATCCTTGAATTTTCAAATGTTGAGTATAGCCCAATAGTCCATCCTTGCCATCACCTATGAAATGTAAAAGGTTAGTGATATTAGCAGAGGGAGGTGGTGAACGCCTCTTTGAAAGTCTGCATGTAGTGTGAAGTCAAAAACGTGACTCATGCATACAACCCCATGATTATGTTTCTGACTGGAACTTTAGTTTTTAGATTCCAAAACAACCCAGTGGTTCCTTCAACAAAGACTTTCCAAAACATCGGGACAAAATACACAATTTTCACAGATGACTGCTTTTTGAGGTGTGTGTGTGTGTGTGTGTGTGTGTTTGTGTGTGTGTGTGTGTGTGTGTGTGTGAGAGAGAGAGAGAGAGAGAGAGAGAGAGAGAGAGAGAGAGAGAGATTTGATCACTTTGTTTCCCACAAGTACTTGCCGATTCTTTTTGTGTTTTGTTATGAGAAATGTTGTCAGTACTAAGAGGGAGACAACCATATAAGGTATTTCTAGTAGCCACAAAGTTCAACCATAAGGGAGAATCTCATTTATCCCTTTCATGAGCCTACTAAGGGAACTTTATTTTATCACTTGAAAACAATTCAAATCAACCTCTATCTTTCAATATCAACATATACTTGGACTACTTCCAATTCGCACCAGCTTCTCAGTTAAGGATATTTTCTCTTGATCTACAATTATTACAATTTAAATTCAAACATGTTATATGGGTTGGAAAAGAAGGCTATTAGTTGCTTTCTTTGAGGGCAAAGCGAGAAACCTCTCTACAAATTCATTTACCTATGCTTGCAATGTGAAGACACCTAGCATTACAAGAACTTGACGTGCTCAAAAGATGAGATTGTTGTTAAGGGGCTCACTAAATAAACAAAATAAATAAGTAAATATATGTATTTGGCATTGCTTTGGTCAACATGTACAACATCACCGAATGTCATTTTCTTGAATGCATTATTTGTAGGAGATGTCCAACAAGTAATGAGAAGGAGTGCATGCAAAGAAGCAATGGGATGTTTTCGACATTGATGAAGTGCAATTTTACCCATATGGGATCACCTATTCTTGCAACTAGAAGGCATGTTGCATTAAGCAAGAAGTTGACAAGGCAAATAATTTATGTTGAGATTGTTAGTTTGGGGCTCTTGCAAAAAAAATTCATTTGCATTGTTGATTTGTCTGCACCACGATGGGAGGACACATGCTAATATCTGTGATGGAGGTGTGCAATGTATCTTTGGCTGCCCTATGTCAACATCAGCTTCATGTCTAGGATGTTGACTCTTGGATTACACTTATGACTAATTATGTTGAGGGAAAGAAGTTGTATGTTTGGTAAAATATTTGTATTTGTATACAATCAAGAATGCCATCTCTTGAAATGAATGCATTTTATGTAGACATGTTGAACAATCTCAATGTAGAAGTGTGCCAAGAAACAATGGGTTGTTTTCGGTAAATAAGGGGTTAGGTTTTTTCATAGATGCAATCACCTCAGCTTTCAACTTAAAGGAATGTTACATTATGCAAGAAATTGGCATAGGAAAATAAATTCATCATGAGGTTGTTAATCTAAGGCTCTTGAAAGAAAACGTCGTGTTTGGCATTGTTGTGTTTATACAAAGGTAGTAGATACATGTTGATATTTGTGAAAGTGAAGTGCAAAGTGTCTTGGACTGCTTTAATTGCATCAACTTACAATTACATGTTTCTTGGACTAGATTAATTGGAGGGTATGTCAAGGGTAGTCAAGCTATAGATTGATGCAAAGTGAGGGATCCTATGCCTGCATCCTAGATGAACATATGCATGGTGACATTATTACCAAGGGTAATTCTTTAATCCACATGTATGTGAGTGTAGTCCACTATTGAAAGCACAAAATCCTTGATGCATCTCCCATCCACAATGTCATCTCTTGGAATGCAATGTCTAACAAGTATGTCCAGCAAGGGCGGGGATAAAGAAGCAAGAATCTAGCATGGGCAGAAAAATTTTAAATGATTGTTAGTGATTGTTCTTAGCATTGATTTTTCAACATGTATGCCGAATTTGAGGCACTTTTGAAAGAAATTTTGACAACCTTGCTGTCCAAGTTTTCTCCTATCAAAATCACCTTTTCTTGCACATGTAGAAACATGCAAGAAAAAATTTTATCATATAAATTCATGTTAATGTGTTTATGTAGCTTTTGCAAAAAAGAAAATGCAGTGTTTGAGTTGCTATACCAAGATAGTGGGTCACTTCAAAAAGAGTCATGCTTCGGGAACTACGCTTACAGGGGTTGATGCAAAGTGAGGAACATTGAAATGCGTGGATCACATACTAGCTTAGGTTGCCGTAAGGCAAGTGGTATATACTTTCAAAAGCTCAAGTTTTTATGCTTTTAATGGAGAATGCTATCTCTTGAACTACATTGATAGCAAGATATGCCCAACAAGGGCAAGACCGAGAAGCTCAAGGCTATTTTTCAAGTGATTGTGGAACTTGAGATTCTCTTCAAAGGTGATCATATATACTTCCATTCTTAAGGGTGTGGCAACATGCAAATCATTGATGTGGGCAAACAATTCGATGATGAGATTGTTATTAGGGCCTATCGAAAAAAGGTATCATGTCCAACATGCATGCCAAGTGTAGTGCACTTTTGAAAGCACAATGAGTTTTTGATAGACTCCTAATGTGGCATGCCACTTTTAGGTTGCATTGATTATATGATATGTTGGACAAAAGAAAGGAAGCCCTAAGCTATTTTATTAAATGTGAGGGCAGGGCTTCTCTCCAAATACAATCACCTATGCTTGAGTATTCCCTGCACATTGCATCATGCTAGACAATGAGGTGGGCAAACAAATCAATGATGGGATGGTTAGTTAGGGGCTATTGAAAAAAGAACCAGCATTTTTTAAAATGCTTATGCTTTGGGCCAATTTTTATGCCGAGTGTGGTTTGTTTAGCATGAAGACATTTGTTAATGCTTCTCTTTTTCGTCCGAAGGAAGCTGTTGATATAGTTGTCTTTTGAGAGTTTCTAGAGGTTATGTCTTCCATTCTTCTACATAAGATGTGATAGAGTGCTTCTCTTCTTTGTATGGAGGAAGCAAATTATATGGTTTCTTTTGAGAATTTCTAAATGTTATCTCTTCCATTCTTCTACATAAGATATGACTAGAATGCCAAATGGAAAACTTTATCAAAGATAGAAGGAGCATAAGATCTTCTACATAAGATGTTATCTCTTCCATTCTTTTGCTTCACCTATGCTTGAGTATTCAATGCACATTGCATCATGCAAGACTATGAGGTGGGCAAACAAATCAATGATGGGATGGTTAGTTAGGGGCTATTGAAAAAAAATAGCATTTTTAGAAATGTTGAGTGTGGTTTTTTTAGCATGAATATTTTTTTTAATGCTTCTCCTTTTCGTCTAGAGGCAGCAATTGATATGGTTATCTTTTGAGAGTTTCTAGATTCTATCTCTTCCATTCTTCTGTAGAAGATGTGACTAGAATGCCAAATGGAAAACCTTATTAGAGCTTAGAAGGAGGCAATCAGAGTTGGGCCTTGCTTCCTCTTGGCCGCAGCAACGTGCGGGTCACATACTAGTAATAATAATTCATGTACTATCGCCTTGCCCTTGAGGCTCACCCTCGCTTGCAACACCTGAGTGCCCTCACCTCACCTTGCTCCTAGAGTTTCCCTCGTTGCTCTTGCTAGACGACCTACATCCCCTATCGACCAATCGCTTCGTGAATTCCCTAGAGGGTTTACAAAAGCAGAGGTGATTGATGTGATTGCATCTAGAGTAAGGCCTTCCTTCGCATCTAATGTCAAGAGATTAGAGCTTCCCTTAGGCAACCGATGTCTCCTCAGACAACCAATGATATGAGAGAGAGAGAGAGAGAGAGAGAGAGAGAGAGATTTGCGTCGGTG
This sequence comes from Adiantum capillus-veneris, assembly GCF_014529385.1. Classification (NCBI taxonomy): domain Eukaryota; kingdom Viridiplantae; phylum Streptophyta; class Polypodiopsida; order Polypodiales; family Pteridaceae; genus Adiantum; species Adiantum capillus-veneris. Next base: position 58,826,890 of record NC_140956.1, read on the forward strand.
GGTAGACACACAACGAGTCACACCTTAGAGAGAGAAAGAGAGCATGCAAAGAGAGAAAGCCCGTAAGTGCTAAACAATGAGAGGGGGAGAGAATCTCCCTACTCTCCTTCAATCCTTTTCTAAAACCGTGGCTTTTCAAGTTTTTGTTTGGGATAAAGTTTAATGTAGGCAAACTATTAATGTCTTTCGCTTATCTCTCACGTTAATGAAAAAATTTATGGTCTTAGTTGACATTCTATGGTCTTACTCCACATTTTGATTACCATTGTAACTCCAAATAAGTGAAAGCAAAGAAGGTATCTTTATGTTTCGTTTGTGTGTGTGTGTGTGTGTGTGTAAGGGGGGGGGGGAGGGGAGCTATAGCACTGATTCATTTTCTTATCAAGATGGGCTTGGTAGGAAGCTCTAATTTATAATTACACTACATCTGAAGTGAGGCTCACAAAATTAAAGCATGTTTTCAAAATAAATTCTCTTCTTGAGCTATTGAAGAGCCGAACATGCAAAACATGCAATGTCATTGAACATCATGAGGATAGCATACATCGTTACCACCGCTTCTCCTCCCATTCCACCCACTAGCCCCAGTGCCTCATCATCCCATAGTTACTCGGAACGGGATTTCGTAGGGATGGATTGTCGAAGATAAGAGAATCTGTGAAGATTCTATATAAAGAAGCAAATATAGAGCAAATACATTGTCGACCTAGTAACTGCTAGTAATACTTGAAGAAATTTTCACAAGTGTTTAGTTTTTAATATGATAATAACCTCCATCCTATCACTACAATAGGCTGAATTGAATCTAGCTACAATTGTGTTTTAAAAAAATGGAAATTAAAAGTTTTGCTATATATTCTTAGTTTTTATTATATTATTTGATAGACTATGCTCGAGTTTTTTTGCTCGTAAAATCTCGCTCGCTATTTGGTAAAACTCCCTTCCAAATAACCCTTAGATTTTCCTACTTATGAGCCTCTTCACTTTACTTCTTTGACTAGTTGGCTCATTTGATATCTCTCTAATGACAGCGCCAACGCTCCTAGTGATCATGCACATTGGTACTATCCATGTCACTTTTCCTTTAGCCACTTCAGTTTCCACATTGTCTTGACATTGCGCTACAAAGTGGTTTACACATGTGAATGGGTGTCCTTTGGTTTCATGGGGAGTGGGAGTCTGGAGATACTTCAAAGACTACAATGATGGAATAGATCTCCTTGAGTGTCTTTTTAGAAAAATCACCATTTATCACGTTGAACACAAGGACATTTGAACAACCATATGTATAGTTCTTTTGGCACATTGAACCTACTCTAGTAAAAATTTTATACACATGTGTAGCAACTAAAATTTTGTCTGATAAAATCAATCTTACCATGTCCTCGACCAGAACATTTCTGGTACCTACCTCTACTAGCCATACCAGCAGTACTGGCTTAAGTTTTCTACATTTTGAGATGTCTTCTCTTGGTTTGGATTGATCAATGCTATCATTGAGACATCCTTCTTTTCCCTCTTCAGACTTTCTCCTTCTTGGCTTGCTGCTTGAGTCTCAAACCTCTTTGCATCGGATCATTAATTTTTTTGGTAGGTGCTAGTACCTCTTGTTCTTTAAGCTGCTTACTCCTGAACCCACTTAGGAACCAAGCAGGCATATGCTTCTCTGATGGTGGCTCGTTCGGTTGTCTGGTCAAATCTTTAATCTTCTCCACATAAATCCAAACTGAAAGCTTACCTTGCCTGATTTTATCTCAGGGGGTTCACTAATGTGTAAAACTACCATATCATGTGCATTCAAGACATGTTTGTAAAACCCCTTATCTTTGAATTTTGTTAAGAATATAACGTACCCTTTTCTTTTAAAATTTCAAAATTTGAAAAAATAATGCCCTTTTGTATATATATTTCTGTAAGTTTCAAGAACTTTAGATACCCTTCTGTTGAACTCACGTGATAGGTTACATTTTTATTAGGTGACCTACCCGGGGATTTTATCCAACTCACATAGGTCATCCCCTTAGTTCTCACTATATTCTAGCAAGAAGGCTTTCTTCATGTTGATATATGTTCTAAGTTTATAAGATGGATACGATAGTACCATTTTTGTGCAGCATCTTTTAGAGTTTATGAAAAATACTTAGCCCACTTATCTTCATCTATATACTTCAGATCTGCATACTACTCAAAGGCTTGAATGTAAACATCTGGATCATTCCTTTGGCTACCTTTGAAAGTAGGAAAAGCTATTTTTAGATCACTAAACCTCTCACCATGTTTGAATTCTCTATGATATGCTGGGATTTTCCTCGTAGTCAACGTCTACCTCACTTCTCTTAGGTCCGATCTGGTAGTCCTCATAAGTTTTTGTGACTGCCAGGTTCATTTCCTTGATCAAGTTTTGTCTGAGAATATGATTATCCATGCATGTGTCTACTAGCATCTTTGGTGTCAGTACGGACTCTGTATTTGTTCTTCCGAGCTAAATGATGGGAACCATGTCACTGAGAGCATCTTTCAACTCTTTCTTAATTTCATTAGTGGGAAGGTGTTGAGTATTTAGAGGCTCGATGTTCCTCACCACCTCTGATATCTGGATTTCCTTTGGTTTCTTTGCCTTGTGAGTGCTATTAGTCATCATCCTATCCTTGTTCTAATTCCTTTACCATTGTAGTTGTCATAAAATCTAATATCTAACCAACCCAAATGATCTTTTCATTGATTAAACTAATCATTTAATGTGGGAGAATAAACAAGAAAAAGGGTTAGGATACAGACATGTGCTTACAGATCTATCTCAACACGCGGCTAATGGTAAAGGGCCCCAAATGAGAGATGGTCTATCAAAGAGAAAGGCTAACCAATGGAGCTTAAAGACCTTAGGGTTAGATTCATTAAAGACCTCCAATAGTTAGTGTTAAAAATCCTTTGACCTTACGTAAGCTAAGGCTATGCTTGAGGTGGGAACCCATCCCAAGCTTGAGGTGCTTGTCGTGCCTGATGGCTCATACACTTGAGATGCTTGAAGTGCTTGATGATTGAGATGCTTGAGGTGCATGTCATGCTTGAGATGCTAGGGTTGTACTTGAGGTGGTACCAACCCAAGCTTGAGGGGCTTAAGGGCCGAGCTTGTGGTGAGAACTGGGCCCAAGGTTGAGGGGCTTGAGGTGTCACAAAAGTCAATGCATATCCCTACAAGGAGGGGGCGAGCCATGCAAGAAGGGGTGGTGGTTGCTTGACCATTCTCTCTCCCAAAGGGCACCCCTTGCTCAAGAGGCAAGTAGGACACATGTCAAGCCCCTAGCTAGGTTACCCTCAAGGAGTGCCCAAAGTCTATTGGTTGGCCTCCCAAGTGGTGCAATGATAATTAAGTGAATTTAATTAATTGTTTTAGCATTTATCAAGTCATCTCTCTCAAAGGGAAAAGGAGGACACTTATCCCAAGGTGTCACAAGGCTACCCTTGTTGCTTGATATGCCCCTGCATGTGATTGGCTAGGCCTGGGGAGGTCCAATGATCTTCAATCATGAGCTACAAGTGGGGGTCAACCAAAGCAAGCTAGGGGGTTGCTTGAGGGGTATACTCTCCCACACACACTCACACACACTCTCATTGTGTGAAGTGCAAAGTGCAAGAGCTCCATCTCCTTATCCAAGCAAGTAGAGAGGTTGAGAGCCTACACCAACACTCGTGGCTATGGAATGCAAATCCAACCAAGAGCCATGCTTCAATGCTTAATCTTGCCATCTTCTCCATCTTCATTACTATGCTATTATGTATGCTAGCAAGAAGAGTGATGATAAGTGAGGAACTAATTCTTTCTCCTATGAAATGTTTCTTCTTCCTCTTCCCTACCCTCATTCCCTACTAGCTCTCTCCATTTTTGAAGGTGTTTGAGGCCTTGGGACTGAGTCTTCGGATAGTTAATGCTTTCCAAAAAGTTTATGTTATGCTCATGATTCATGTGTCTTTCCATCTTCATTGCATCACCTAGGTTGCAAGGAACACAAAGATTGTATTGTAACAAGTCTCTCTTTATGGGAGAAACTATAATACAAATGCCTATTGAAGGGGGGACCGTCGGCTCCACATAAATCTGGTCCTCAACTGTTGTCATGTTCTCTAAACTCTCTCTCTTGGAAAAGTATTGTTCATGCCAAGTTAACTGTTGCTACCATCAATTAAGTTCACCCACTATGCTCACAAAGTAATTTCACAAAAGTATGTTTTCTAATTTTCGCTACTCTCAAAGTTAATAGACCATTTCCATTACATTGGTATTAGAGCATTTCGTTTCTCTTTTCTTGCTTAATAAGAGATATCCTTAAGTAGCCTATAAATGGTTGATTTTGTTAATTATATTAGGGTAAGTGGGATTGGGATCTATTATCGATTTTTTTGAGCCCACTATGTGGGATATGGTGCACACCACGGGAGATTTGGACTTAATAATGGGGTCTTTTTAGACTTGCCTACGGCTTTACCATTATTGAGTCATAAGAAGTCCAAAAGGAGCTAGCCCTCCGCAACTCTGCAATATTAGACCCACTCCACTACTCTCTATAATTAACCAACTCAAGCCGTGGGTGTAGATACTTAAGTGCCAATTTCCAAAGGCTAAGAGCAACTAAGGTTTTGAATTTCTAAAGCATACACTAAGTAAGTACACAAATTTTGTTAACATGGATGACAATAACCAAGAGAGTAGAATGAGCATTGATAACTTTGATTTTTCACATGAAGGTACTAATGATGATGCCACCATGTTTGTCAATTATCTTGTTTCTAGGTTGTAGCAGGCTATGGGCAACCTTGCTTTGCAAGTCAAAGTTACTCAACAACTTCGCACTTATGGGATTACCCTTCCTCTCCAAGAGGAAAGAGAGCTTAAGAGGCCTCTTGAAGAGACCCCCAAAAGAAGACTCTCTCCCCCATATGAGAGGAGGAATCCAAAGAGCAAGAAAGAAATGAAACTTTAAGTTCCATTGAAGATGTCGCTCCACGAAGACGGTGGTCTAGACAATTGCCAACTCCTTCCAAGAGGAAACATTCAACACACAGTCCTTCTCCTCGTCACTCTAAAAGGGAAGAGAGGAAACAAAGGAAGAAAATGGAAAGAAAGAGGTCACCTCTTCTCCTTCTTCTTCACCTTCCTCCTCTTCCGACGAAAGCTATGGCTATTCTCCTAGAGAATACAAAGAGGGAAAGACATCGCAAAACATGCCCTGCATGGCAAAGGTCACAAAAGCTCAAGAAGTTCAAAGAGAGAGGAAATAGTATCTCTTCTAATGGCACCTTTGTTGCCACTGACAAAGTATTAGCCTTCATGCAACAATTTGATGCCGCCTTTGGAGACGAGGGCTTCGCAGAGTCCTCCAAGATACACCATGTAGCTATGCACTTCCAAAAATCGGCTCATCAATGGTGGGCTAGCCTTCATGGCAATGTGAAGCCCCAAAGACATGGAAAACTCTATGAGTTTCCATCATGAAGCAATTACTTGCAAGCGATGCAAAGGAAAAAGTGCTTACCGAATGGTGCATTTTGAAGTTTCTCTCTCATGAGTCTATCCACAAATATGTAGACAAGTTTTGGGATTTACATCTCAAGGCTGCTATCTTCCAAAAGATAGAATTTGTTAAGCAAAAGAAACAATTTTGTGCAGGATTACCTGAAGAGATGGCTGAATACATCAACTCTCAATGGCATGGTTCTATCACCGAAGTAATCCATCACACCATGGTTTCTTCGTGCATCCGTTTCCAACAAGGGCTAGACCATGGTGCTTTGCGCATCCATTTCCAACAAGGGGCTAAACGGAATGTCAAGCCCATGGAAAATAAAGACAAAAATGATGCAAAGGGGAAGGACATGGCTATCATTCTTGCCCCAAGAAAAATGATTGCAATGAGACTCCTAGGGCTTCCACCATCAAAGCTCCAAAAGAGGATGCTCATTGCAAAGGATCGCCTCTCTCCTATGCATGATGCCTTCATCTTGTTTGACCCTGGATCTACTCACAACTTCATATCAGCGGAGTTGGCCACCAAGTTGGGCATTCAATGTTTTAAGATGGGAGATACTCTAATTGTCGACACAGCTTTCAAAGGACGTCAAGCCTTTGTTACTCCCTTGATTGGGAAGTTGAGGCTTCATGTCCAAAGCTATGTCAAACAAAGAAGACTTTTTCATCTCTCCTCTCCAACATAAGGATGCTATCCTAGGGGCACCATGGTTTGACCGCATGGCTGCCAACATGAAGTTCCCTAAAAGGAGAATCTACTTCACCTATAGGGGAAAGAACATGTATGTAGATGCTAGTGAGTGTGGTCATACTATACCACTTGTAAATATTCCTGCTTTTGATAAATCAATGAAGAGCTCAGTTTCTGCATACTTGATTTTTGTCAAAGAGTCCCTAAAAGATCCTAATGTTTCATCAAATGTAAATGGTAGGAATCAAGAAGAGTTAGACTTGTCTAATTTTCTAAAAGGATTCCAAGATGTGTTCATCGGTAATATCCTTATGGACTTACCTCCAAAACGAGGGGATGGTGACCATCGAATTGAGCTCCTTCCAGGGAGCTCACTGCCTAACAAGCCTCCTTATCAAGTTTCTCAAGCTCAACAAGAGGAGATCATGAGGCAAGTACAATGTCATAATAATCAATATCTAATTCTCTTAAATTATTTTCTCATGTGAAATTGATCATTTAATATGGGGAAGTGCCAGGGCAGAAAAAGCTAGAATATTGGTTAAGCTACCAGACCAGCCACATTAAGACTTCCAAAATGCTAAGGTTCCAAAATTCAAAGGTTGTGTCCAAAGGTCAAACGTTAGGGGAATTGGATGCTTTGAGTGTGTCCCAAAAAGTCTTTGTCAAGCCCTACATAGGAGGGGGTGAGCCCAAGAAGTAGGGGATGAGAGAGAAACACCCACACACACTCACAAGCTTCATTTGTATGCAAGGGGAAAGTGGGACACATGTCAGCTCCCTAGGCCAGATGCCCACAAGGTGTACTCACATCCTATTGGATGGCCATGGAGGTGACCAATGAGAATTAGGCTAGAGTAAATCTAGTTTATTTAATTTAAAAACACTTAATGAAAGAACCAATAAGAATTAAGATCTCCAGAAGACTATTGGACTGTCTACCAAGGGGACGAATGAGCATTCAACAACCCAATGACTTACCTGATTCCTATTGGCTAGGAGGCAAAGGGGTACAATGAGAGTTTAGTTGCATTTATTAATTACCTAAATCTCTCACAAAAGGGGAAAGGGGGACAGATGTCAGAAGGCTATCACTTAGTGGCTTAATTTCCATTGGTTGAGGCTGGGGAGGTCCAATAGGGTTGTAGCATGTCAGAAGGCTATCACTTAGCGGCTTAATTTCCATTGGTTGAGGCTGGGCAGGTCCAATAAGGCTGTAGCATGAGTAATTAGCAAGGGAGGTTGACAAAGAGAGGGAGGGGGTTGATTTTTGCAAGGCATTATCACACTCACACACTCTCATGTGTGAAGCAAAGAAGAATCTCTCTCCTTCTCAAGCTTTAATGGAAAGCTTACCACCCACTCCAAGCTTGTGAGAAGGGAGGCCTACACCAACAACTCTTGGCTTTGTGATGCAAATCCAACCAAGATCCAAGCTTCAATGCATGCACATCTTCTCTATCATGCTAATTACTAAGCTAAGCTATGCTAATATGAGTGATTATGTGAGGAGATGTACATCTTTCTCGTAAGAATACTCCTTCTTCCTTTCAATCTACTCTCATACCCCGCTAGCTCTCACCATCTTCGAAGGTGTGTGAGGTCTTGGGTCTGAGACTGTAAGGGAATTGATGTTGTGTTTGATTAGTGTTTTGCTTAGTGCATGAAGTTTCTTCTTCATTGCACTGGCTAGTATTGAAGGAACACAAAGAATTGTATTGTAAAATGTCTCTCTTGATGGGAGAAACCATAATACAAAGCCTTTTGGAGGGGGGACCGGCTCCATGCAAATCCGGTCCTCAATTGTTGTCAATTGCTAAATTTCTCTCTCTTTTGAAGTATTGTTCATGCTATCTTACTAGGTGTTATGCTTTTTGTAGAATAGGGATTTTTCAACCTTGCAGTGTGCCTGCCTTTGTGCAGTTAACGGGGAATCACCATCGAGAGCTATGGTCTTAATAGTGGAGTCCTATGGGGCTTGCCTACGGTTTACGGTTTAACCACTATTGAGCTATTAGAAGCTTGCCAGGAGCCAGTGTTGTTTTGGCGTTGAACGACCCTATCTTCTATTCCTTGCAATTAATGGTATTTGAGCCACAAGTACAGTAGCTTGAGTGCTTTTTCTAAATGGGTAAAGAGGAGTAGCAACTAGGGCTTGAAGTGCCAAAGTACACCTAAAAAGTTTACACCTAAAAGTTGTTAGAATGGTTGACAATAGTAAAGAGAGTGAAATTAATGTTGATAACTTTGATTTTGCTAATGAGCAAGCTACTAATGATGCCCCGATGCTTGTTAACTATCTTGTTTCTAGGCTTCAACAAGCCATGGGAAATCCATCCCTCCAAAGTGAAGTGCAACGACAGATTCATGCTCATGGGATTCTCCAAGCTCCCCACCATGACAAGAGAACACCTAGGAAGCCTCCTTGCGAGACTTCCAAAAGAGGTCTCTCTCCGATTCGGAAAAAAGAAGAGGATCCCTATGAAGGGCTCAAAAATTTGCTCCTTGATGACGCATCTCCTTCTCAAAGGAGAAGTCAAGAGCCTCCACCAAAGGAACGAGAAAAAAGTGAGTCTCCCAGCACCTAGACGGAGATGGCTCCACAAAGACGGCGGGATAAACGCTCTCCATCGCCTCCAAAATGGAAAAGACCATCACATACTTCTCCACACCGTACTTCAAAGAGGGATGACAAAAAGTAAGAGAAGAAAAAGGTGAGAAAGAGGACACCCTCTTCTCCATCTTCTTCAACCTCTTCCTCTTATGAAAGTGATGGTGAAGACAATGAAGATCAAGGCAAGAAAGAGGTCACCCTCTTCTCCATCTTCCTCAAATTCTTCATCTTCTGAAGAAAGTGATGGTGCAACCTTTGAACCATCAAAAAGAAGAGGTCATAGGAAATCCTATGCCACGTGGAAGAGGTCATCCAAGCTCAAGAAGTTCAAAGAGGGAGGGAAGAGCATCTCTTTCCATACCTACGATGGCACTTTTGTTGCTATGGACAATGTCTTGGCCTTTATCCAACAATTCGATGCGGCGGGAGATGAGGGCGTAACGGAGTCCTCTAAGCTACACCATGTAGCTATGCACTTTCAAAAGTCCACCAGGAAATGGTGGTCTAGCCTACGGGCCAACGGTGAAGCTCCACGAACATGGAAAGATTTAAGATCTTCCATTGTGAAGCAGTTTTTGGCCACCGATGGCAAAGACAAAGTACTCACCGAATGGCGAAGCTTAAAGCTCTCTCCTTACGAATCCATTCACAAATATGTAGACAAGTTTTGGGACCTACAACTCAAATCCACTGTCTTCAAAAAGTTGGATTTTGGAGAGCAAAAGCAACAATTTTGTGCGGGCTTAACTGAAGAAATGGCAGAGTATGTCAACTCCCAAAGTCCATGCACCATATCGGCGGTTATACACCATACTATGGTGGCCTCTCGAATCAATTTCCAAACAGGGGCTAAAAGAAATTCTAAGCCCACGGAAAACAAGGGTTCCAATGAGCCTAAGGGGAAGGACAATGTCCAAAAGTCTCCTAAGGGCAACCCCAACAAAGCAAAAGAGAAGGGATTTTATAAAGGCAAAAATAAACTCTCTCCTGAAGAGCTCGAGCGTTATCGCAAGGATAACCGTTGTTTCAAGTGCGGCGAGCAAGGGCATGCGTATCGCGCTTGTCATCAAAAGAACACCTGCCATGAACCTCCTAGAGCTACCTTGGTCGAAATCCAAGAGGAGGAAATTCACCACAAAGGATATCCTCTATGTCATGCTTGGGGAAAGGTAAGAGACATGATGCTTTTATTCTCTTTGACCCTGGTTCTACTCACAATTTTATATCTATAGAGTTTTCCACCAAGCTAGGCATACAAGCCTACGAGATGGTGGATGGCCTACCCGTAGACGGTGCTTTCAAGGGGCAAGAAGCTTCAGTCACTCCCTTAATCAGGAAATTGAGGCTCCATGTCCAAAGCTATGTGGACAAAGAGGACTTCTTTATCTCTCCTCTCAAGCATGAGGATGTAATCCTAGGGGCACCATGGTTTGATCGCATGGCTGCCAATGTTAAATTCCCTGAAAGGAGAATCTCCTTTAAGTTCAGGGAAAAAGATATGTATATAGATGCTAAGGAAATGGGTAACACTATACCCATTGTACATACACAAGCTTTCAACAAGTCAATAAAGAGCTCTATTTTCGTGCACATGATTTTTGTTAAAGATTATCAAAATGAATCTAATGTTTTAGCAAAAGAAAATGTACACAATCAAAAGGAATTAGAGTTATCCAATTTTCTCAAGGGGTTTCAAAATGTCTTTATTGACGACATCCCTTCTGAGCTATCTCCTAAACGAGGCAATGATGACCATGCAATTGAATTTCTTCCAGGAAGTTCACCGCCTAACAAACCTCCTTATAATGTTTCTCAAGCTCAACAAGAGGAGATTATGCGGCAAGTACATGAGTTAGTTGGGAAGGGCATGGTTAGGCCTAGTTCATCTCCATTTTGTTCTCCTGTGCTACTAGTGCAAAAGAAAGATGGCACATATCGTATGTGTGTTGGCTATAGAGCACTATATAGGATCAGTATCAAAAATAGGTTTCCCGTTCCACGGGTAAGACCTATTTGATAAGCTACAAGGGTCCACCTACTGTCAATAGGGACTCTGGCTTTGTTTCTCCTTGGTGAATGACAAGAACCATATCACTGAAATTGTCTTTCAGCTCTTGCTGAATCATCTTACCCTTGTTGTGATTCCTCTGCCACTATACTAATGTGAACCTAATTTTTGGTAAGCCTTGTGGTAGCTCTTCATCCTCATGTTGAGCATCGTACATGCATTGTGAATGATTGACCAACTTTAAGTTCTAACTGAGAGACTGATTCTTGTCAAAAGCTTTCGCTCACCATTGTGATCGCCAAAATGGAATGAGTTGGATCTTTATGACAACTATTCTAGAGTGAGACTAAAAGTAACTAGAAAAATTTAGATGATTATATGATTAGATGACTGGATGGGAAGTTCAAACTTTAGATGACCAGATGATAGATTTAGACATCAGATAACTAGATGACAGCTTGAAACTTCAGATGACTAGACATTTGACTCAATGAACAAATGAACTGAACTGAAATAAAAGACTTCGATTATACACATGGAATAGAACAACTGATAATGTTCATATTTAGAATAAGGTTCAGATGACAAGTGGATCATATTCAAAACTCAGAAGTGATTGGCTAAAATATATAAATGATACAACGACTAGCACTAAATGCTCATAAGCTCTCCTAGGCTCCTAAACTGAGCTATGTTGATTAGAAATGTTGAGTCATCCAACCTGAATCCATACCCAAAATGGGATAAGTGAGTCTTATTTATAGGTGATAGGAGTAGTGCAGGGTAATTAGTGGTAGCTCCACTATGTAGCTTGATCAGCTTTGTAATAAATATTCAATGATAACTCGCTATCCAAGGCATCTCTCCAAGGGCTTGTTCCCACATTCTACATCTTGTGACCAATTGGATATTTGAATCCACAGACTAGGTTGCTTGCTAGGTCATCTCCTAGTTGACAACAACATGAGTGAGTCTCTCTCTCTCTCTCTCTCTCTCTCTCTCTCTCTCTCTCTCTCTCTCTCTCTCTCTCTCTCTCTCTCTCTCTCTCTCTCTCTCCTGTGAGATTGAGAGAATGTTTGTGTAGGACTCTCAGCCCTATCACCCATAATATAGGCCTTGTCCATCCATACTTAGAATGCCTTGTCCACAACTAGCAGTTGGCCTTGGCCTGGGTCCGTGACCCCCCTTGGGTTTGCCCTTGGCATTACATTACTCCCCCCTTGGAGAAGCATTTTTGTCCTTGAAATCAAAAGTGGTGATCTTCATAAGAACATTAGTGTTGTCCACAATGGCATCCTTCATGGATCCAGCTGTTGGTTGGACCAAAACACGGTTTAAAAGGAGGTTCAATGAAACCAAGACTAACATCTTGATTTTCCACATTGTTGTCCCTTTGCAACCTTCTTGTGTAACTAGCCCATAAACAACATAGCATGTAGACTCCATTTAGAACCCACATGAGCATGCTAAACGAGCTATCACAATTAAGATGTACCCAACCTCTTTTCACTTTCCATGAAAGTAACTCACTGATGTAACTTATCAGCAAAATATAAGTCCTTGACTTGTTATAAATTTTCATCTGTAAACAACCCCACCATAACTAGTGTTCAAGGTTGAGAACCTGACTTTAACATGAAGAGACTAAACCTATTTGTAAACGTGCTTTACCTTATGGTTAGTAAACTCCAATTAGAGCAATACATGCTTTTTAATTGGATTGCTTGGTGCTAACATACTCTCTTTGCATATCCTTTAGCACAAGATTACACTTGTAATCTGTATGTCCCCTTTGGATAACTGACAATACTGAGGTATTTTCCCCACGATTTACAGACAGTCTTCCAAAATGACTAGTAAATGGGGATCACAATGTCGTACAACATTGTTGAGAGTCAACAATGTCATGAATAGCCATCTTGGTTAACTTGAAAGATCCATAGGAACCCAAACCAAGCCATGACCTCTATTGGTGATTGTTAGATCTATGTCATGAATGTGCATGTCGCTCCAAATTAGCCTTTGCTAAACACTAGGTCCCATAACACCTAGTGTGCTTGCATTTAGCAAAAACAAATCCGAACCTGCACATCCATGATCATACTTTCCCATACGTATGGCGAATGTGATGCTCATAGCACACATGAAAGAGGAGTGTAAATAGTTATGGAAAGAAACTAAATGCTGTGTATTGCAATCATCTGCAAGCCTGGCTGAAACATTTGAACCATAATAGAATGTGAAACATAAATCACTTCTAGATACAAATAATGAAATATTTTCATTAAGAACACATGGCCTTATTATATATGTAAACAACCATCCGTTAATGTTGTTTAGCGGCACTTGTAACCTTAACAAGTCGTTCTGAGTATTTGAGAATTTTTGGCCATGGAAATTGTTCCTGATACAATGTGTTGAAAATGGTTAATAAAACGAATATGACCAACACCTATTGACCAGCACCTAGGGACTTTATCATGACACATGATTGATATGATTGGCACCATTGTCAATCCTAAAGACTCATATTCTCCACATGTGGAATATGTCTCAAAAAAGGATATCCAAAAAAAGGACATCCTTCAAGTACAAGGTGTACTTGTGTGTGGAGATAGCTGTAAACACTCTGCAACATGAGAGAGAGAGAGACCCTCCTTATCTTCTGGCTAAACTAAACTCCTTGAGTTCCTAGACCATGTTGTATCCCTTATGACATCGTGTGCCAAAGAAAAACCTACAGATGGGTCCATAATTGCATAATGCAGGAATGTATGTTGAACATTACAATCCAAAATACTTTGCTCCTACATGACCTTGTCATGTCTCTTAAAGAGAAAAATGGATGAAAACATAGAAATTTATGCATCCTACTTGGAAATGTAAACAAAAACATGTTAAACAATGAAACAAAACCAATCAGATGCGTACCTAGAATTTGAACATAGTGTTCACTTACCTGTAATCGAAGGCACCTGCTCAAATTTCCCGCATGCAAAGGCCTAGGACCACTAATTGAAAATTAGTGAAATTCAAGTAGTATTGCACATGTAACCCTGGGTATTGCCTTTGCAATTTAAACCCCTTGGTTAGACTTAGCAGGGAAATTGCTCAGCTAGCAGCCAATAGTAATTGAAGTCAACTTTGGAGGTTGAAATTCTCTACTATCCCTTGGCAGCTTGTGAACTTCTTTCCTTGAAAGTGCAAGTGTGAAGGTTCCAAGAATTGATCATCAACACTTATAAGTGATTTATTAATTACAAGCTGGGTCTTACCCCAAAACTGTACTCATATAGACACTCTCTCAGTGCTATAGATAAAATAGGAGATCCACTCAAGTTGGAATCATATTCACAACTAGATCTTTTCTAGACCCATAATCTTGGATTTTTGTGCTATCTAAATTGCTTGCTTCATCTATACACCTTGGTAGAGATAAGCATTTATGAGTTTGAGACTTTCAAAAACTCAACTTGATCTTCACACTTAAAGTATGTAGTGCAAAAGTAACGCACAAAAAATCGCTACTACTGGAAAGATTGTTGCTTTTCCATTAGAATCGATGGGTACTCAACTACATAGAATTGTTTGATCTTGAAAGAAATCACTAATGGATTATAAAAATATGGCTCTTAGTCATTTAAAATTAGATGGCTCTTAGCCCTTTGCAAGCAGATGGAGGCTCTTAGCCCTTCCTATTACCATATCGGTATAAAAATACTTTAGTAAAATCCTGCCTACTTTTGCTTTTCTCGGGAGAGAGAGAGAGAGAGAGAGAGAGAGAGAGAGAGAGAGAGAGAGAGAGAGCATGTTGGTCTGAGGAAAATCCCTTATTCAACTATGTTGTATACCCTTTGTGTATGCCTCTGTGTAGACAATGGCTATGTTGTAGCTCATCTTATAAGTGTTGTCATAATATAAAATATCTAGCTTTTCCAAATGATTTTCTCGTATTAAATTGATCATTCAATATGGGAAGATAAAAGGGGAACAAGAGTTAGGATATAGATATGTGCTTATAGACCTATCTCAACAAGGGACCAAAAGGAGAAATGATTGCATCTCAATAGGGGTCCAAAAGGAGACGATCTACCAAAGAGCAATGTGCAATAAGCGCTTCTAGATTTACCTCAACAAGGGACCAAGAGGAGAGATAGTTACATCTCAATAGGGGTCCAAAAGGAGGTAGTCTATCTAAGATCAACGTGCATCTAATGGAGCTTAAATGACCTTAGGGTTAGTGTCATGCCAAGGGCATATCCAAGGGAGGTCATGGACCTAGGCCAGTAAGTGGTCGACTGCCAGTGTGGAACAAAGGATTCAGTAGCCAGGGGCTATATAAGGGAGGTTGGGTGATGAATCCAGCCAAGGCAGTTCCCTAGGCTTTACATTGGTATCAGGCTCGGTGGAGGAGGGAGCTATGGAGAAGGGGGGAAGGTTGGCAACATGTCTTCATGGTGTTGCTTGTGCTCTCTCTCTCTCTCTCTCTCTCTCTCTCTCTCTCTCTCTCTCTCTCTCTCTCTCTCTCTCCGATATTGGCTTGCATAGTTTGGCTTCAGGCTTGCTCCAAAGAGGAGCGCCATGGCAGGCTCAAAAACCTTCATCACTTCATCATTGCCATACATGCAAAGGAGCACTTGCTGCGAGTGTATTCTTCAACTCTGCACTGTCGCAACCAAAACCGTCATCACTGCATGCGTTTGGTTTTATATTTTAAGCATAAGGGTGCCCTAAATTGGGCACCCTCCCCAAATAAGGAAAGTAGCCCATGCCGACACCTGATCAAGACCAGTTAGTAGGCAGCTCACATCCAGAGGACCAAGAAGGATGAAAATGGGGGCAACACTGCACCGAGAGAGCCTTGGGTCATAGAAGCAGCAAAAAATGTTTCAAGTAGTATGCATGAATCATGAAACCGTACAAAGTGGAATGGGAGATTTTGACAGTATGTGTCGTGTCAGTTTTATGGGATGCAGAGTACGAGAAGCTAGAGAAGGAGATAACGTTCTTCAAGTATTCATAGCGCATTGTTTTGGTGCCAAATGAGTCTTTCCATAGCCGTAGTTTTCAAGTATCGAAGGCAACTAAGGTAAATAAAAAGGTATACTCGGGTCGGGTGTACCTCCGAGCAACCGTAGACAATTCACAAGCAAGTTGCTGGTCAACAAGGTCGCTAATACGTAGATTTATTTAAAGCTAACTTGCTTCCGAGTTTATTTTGTAGAAACTTTTTCATTAGTGAAAGCAAACTTCAAGACCATGACTTATGGTGGAAGGGGAGTTTGTAGGACAAATGTCCCAATGTTCAAGTTGATGTGCGCGTGTACGGGGTGTATGTGCAAGAGAGGGGAAGAAAAGAATGGGGAAGGGGATGATACACAGACAGCCTGTGTTTGGGTTAGTGGAGAAGAAAGAGAAGAGTCAACCTCACTTAAAGGTCATGGTGGCCAGTAGTGGCATTAGTATAGTTAGTCTATACAAAGTTGATGAAGCATTGCCGAGGCTTCATCCTACACCCATAAGTTCTATACAATGTGTAAATCGCTCCGAGGCTAGGCTCTTTGTGAGAGCATCTGCGAGGTTGTCGTCAGTGTGAACCTTGACAAGCTCGATACGCTTGCCAGCCAATGCATCTCGTATGACATGGTATATGACCTCTATGTGTTTTGACTTTGAGTGAAACACCAGATTCTTTGCCAAAGCAATGGCACTCTGAGTATCACAATGTAGTACTGGAACCTCGTGAATGCCCAAATCTCCCACTAGACAAGCCAACCATATGGCTTCCTTGTTGGCGTCAGATGCAGCAACATATTCTGCCTCAGTGGTAGATGAAGACGTGCAATATTGGAGACACGATCTCCAAGAGATAGATGCTCCAGCAAACATGAACACATAGCCACATGTGGATCTTCTACGATCCACGCAACCCGCATAATCCCCATCCGTGTAACCTACAATAGATGCATCACTGTTTCCGAAGCGTAAACACTTGCTAGTTGTACCTTTAAAATATCTTAGGATTTTCTTCACTGCTTCCCAATGCTTCTTGCCAGGGTTTGCCATGTACCTACTAACCACTCCCACTGCATGTGAAATGTCTGGTCTTCTGGCAACCATAGCATACATCAAACTGCCAACTGCTGAAGAATATGGTACTTTTGCCATTTCCTCTTTCTCAGCCACTGTCTTGGGAGAGTCTTCCTTGCTAATTTTGGAGTATGCTTGCATTGGGGTACTCAATGACTTCCCCCCTGCATACTAAAACGTTGCAAGACTTTGTGAATGTACTTTTCTTGAGATAATTCAAGAATTCCACGTTGCCTGTCTCTCTTGATGTGCATACCAAGGAAGTGATTGGCATCTCCCAAATCCTTCATGGAAAACTGAGTGCTTAGCATCTTTTTCAACTGATTGATCCCATCACTTGATTTCCCTGTGATAACCATATCATCTACATACAAGATCAAGATGATTAAAGAACCATCGTTCAATCTTTTTGTGTATAAGCAGTGATCCTCTTGACTTCTTATGTAACCCTGAGACTACATGAATTTGTAGTAACCCTGAGACTACATGAATTTGTCAAATTTTTGATACCATTGCCTTCAACCTTGCTTGAGGCCATAGAGTGCCTTTTTAAGTCTACAAACCAATTCTGTCCTCGTTGGTTTTTGGGTTTCACATACGAATCCCTCTGGTTGTTTCATGTAGACATCTTCATCTAGATCCCCGTGAAGAAATGCTGTGTTCACATCCATTTGGACAAGCTCCATGTCCTGGATAGCAACCAAGCCAAGTACGGTGTGAAGTGTAGTCATTTTGACTATTGAAGAGAAAATCTCATCAAAATCCACACCTTTTTGTTGCTTGAAACCCTTGGCAACTAGACAAGCCTTGTATCTAGGCTCGGGATCTTCAGCTGTATACTTCTTCTTGTATACCCACTTGCAAGGTAAAGCATTTTTGCCTTTTGGTAATTCAACCAAATCCCATGTCTCATTAGCCACAATCAAATTGTATTCTGATTTCATAGCCTGCTCCCACTTAACGCTATCATCCATTTGTATAGCTTCTTTGTAGCAGGTTGGCTCTCCACTGTCAATGACCAAAATGTGGTGTATACCCGGCTCAAACTGCTCGGGCGCATGTGATACTCTCTCAGAGCGTTTCAGTGCCTGACTACTGGTCTCTGCTCTCTCCAGAGCAATAGTAGTATCTTGCACTTGAGGAGTAGGTGCAACACTACTGAACTGAGTTGGTTCGGAGGCTACATCCTCAAAAAGAACACGTCTGTACTCAACATCTTTGATGGGCTTCTTGTGCATTTTTAACTCATTGAAAATCACATGTGAGCTACGAATGACTTTGTTTGATTCTGGGTGCCAGAGACGATATCCCATCTCTCCATTTGCACCGTAGCCAATAAAAATGCATTTGTGTGATCTCGGATCTAACTTTCGACGAAGTTCTTTGGGCACGTGTGCATATGCCTCACATCCAAATACATGTAAATGCTCATAGCTTGGCCTTTTGCCAGTCCATAATTCCTCTGGAATTTTGAAATTCAAAGGAGAACTAGGTGACCTGTTGATGATGTGCACTGCTGTCAGAACAGCTTCCCCCCAAAACTCTGGAGTAAGCTTCACCATAGACATCATAGAGACAACTCGCTC
Source organism: Adiantum capillus-veneris (assembly GCF_014529385.1). Taxonomy (NCBI): domain Eukaryota; kingdom Viridiplantae; phylum Streptophyta; class Polypodiopsida; order Polypodiales; family Pteridaceae; genus Adiantum; species Adiantum capillus-veneris. The sequence continues at coordinate 58,845,403 of NC_140956.1, forward strand.
TTGAATCGTACGATTCATTCTTTCAGCTATCCCATTTTGTGCAGGTGTGTATGGAGCAGTAAACTGCCGCCAAATGCCTCTTCCATTGCAAAAATCCTTGAACTCTGTGGAGACGTATTCTCCACCATTGTTCGTGCGAAAAGCTTTGAGCTTTTTTCCTGATTGGTTCTCAACCATGGCGAGGAATTTTTGGAATTTCAAAAAGACTTCTTCCTTACGCTTAAGGAGATACACCCACACCTTTCTGGTAGAATCATCTATGAACGTGAGAAAGTAGTTCGCCCCCCCTAGAGTTTTATGTGGCATTGGACCACAAAAATCACTGTGCACCAAGTCTAGAGGTTCGCCTAGTTTCTTATTCAATGGCGAAGATGTCAATCTAGTCTGTTTGCCATATAGACAATGCTCACACAATGGAAAGTCTGTGTAATCTAACACATGTAAGTAGCCAAAACGCTGAAGTGTTTTCATTCCTTTTTGGCTAATATGCCCTAGCCGGCTATGCCACAACTCAGGAGATGGCAGCTCAGCAACATAGATAGAGTGTTCGTCGACACTCGAAACAAACAAAGAGTACAGGGATCCGTTTTTATTACCTTTCATCATGATAAGGTTGTTCTTGCGGATCATCCAAGAACGATTACCAAAAATTGTAGTGTAGCCAAGATCATCCAATTGCCCTATAGAAAGCAAGCTTTTTGTAAGCTCGGGCACGTGTCTAACATTCTGCAGCACAAAAGTAGTGCCATTATGCATCTGAAGTTTCACATCACCAATGCCAATAATGTCAAGCTCATAGGAATCACCAAGCTTGACTATTCCATGCATGGATGCATAAGAGGAAAACCACTCTCTATGCGGTGTGACATGAAAACTTGCACCAGAATCAAGAATACAATTCTATGCATAACCCTCATCCTGTGCAATCAAAGCATCTTGAGTGAGATCTGAAGTGAAAATGAGAACATCTGAGGCATCTTTTGTCAGCTCTTCATGAATATCTATCGGCATAATGAGCATCACTGGAGGAGGAGCATCCTCTACTACAGTGGTAGGTATGGGAGACTCAACAATATTGAGCTCCTCAATCTTTACTGTACTTTTGCCTTTGCCAGAATTATCATTTTGCATGTTTTTCTGATCTCTTAGGAAATTGCGACAATCCTTTTTGTAATGACCCTTCTTGTGGCAATAGTAACACTCGACATTTCTGGCATTGTGGTCTCTACTTTGGTTCCTGTGTCTGCTAGGACTACGAGGATTTTGCTCACTACTTTTGCTTTTGTATTTGTTCCTTTCACGGCCTCTTGCCTTTGTTGAACTTCCAGCCATATATGCATCTCCATGACTAGCACCATCGAGAGATTTACGACGAATCTCTTCAGTGAGCAACACATCTGTGACAGCATTGAACTCTAACTTGCCATTCGGAGCCTAATTGCTAATGGCTGTGCAAAAGATATCATAACAAGAATATAGACTTGAGTTCATCGTCAAACTCCTTAAAGCCCTGAGATTCCAGCTGACTGAACAAGGAGTTGAACTCATTTAAGTGACCGAAAACTGTGCTACCTTCTTTCATGTTGAGCTTCATAAGCTTTTTCATGAGAAAAACTTTGTTGGATGCACTTTTGCTCTCCCATGCTGAACATAAGCTATCCCAAAGTTCCTTGGTTGTTTTCTTCCCTATGATAGTGAAGAAGACTGACTCGGCTAGATGTAGACGTATCGTAGCCATGGCTTTTGCATCCAAAAGCTCCCATTGAGCTTGTGTATAATCATCATCCTCTGTGCGCTCTTTCAACGGTTCTGAGAGGCCTTTGTTTATCAAAACATCTTTCATGCGCTCTTTCCACATGGTGAAGTTGCTACCATCGAACTTCCGAATGAAATACTCCTCCTTTTCTAAAGAAGAAGCCATCGCTGGCAAGAGGGTTTGAGAGGTGCCAAACTATGGCGAGAAGCTGAAGAAATTTGGGCAGAGTAACCTTTGTATCGGGAGTAAAATCTCAACCGAAATAGACTCAAAAGTGCCAACAATGAAAGTCACGACTTGCGGGAAGGAAATCCGGCAAAGTCTCCTTTGTATGAGGAGTCAAAAAGCTCAACTCAAAATGCACATAAAGTGCCAACTGCACTAACTGGGAATCTGCTGCAGAAAACCACTGCTGTGTGACTGCCAACTCGACGTCAAAAGCATAAATAACCATCCAGATATATATCCTATGGCGAGGGTACCGTAAAGGGAAACTCCAGCTACCTGTATTACCGAAGGTGTCTTAACATTTGAGCACACCCTAGCTCAAAGAAAACCTCACACTATCGACCCTCCAAAGGCTAATGTAGACACAAATAGACTAGCCACAGTCTCAGAAAGGGCTCTTCCGGTCCTAGTCTCAGAAACGGCCGGGAAAAACTGCCAAAATAGCCAAAAATGGCTCCACACGTAGTACAGTGGGCAGTGTCCGCAACTCAACGTACATGAGTAAAACCGCGCTCAAACAGGTGCCAAGAACTGCTGCATGCAGTGAAAGTGATCCCTGCAGGGATATCTACTCTCAAAAGAGCTCAGTAGCACTAGGTGTGCTCACAACAAAAATGCATCTGTCAATGCATGTGTCCGCAGAGAATCTGCTATCGAAATGACTGCCAAATCACCTGTGAAAGCGCTGTTCTGGTAACCTATAGAATCTGTGATTGAATGGGCTAAAAAACCCCACTTTAACCTATAGCCTGCGTGTCGGTGTCGCCATGTGCCGATTTTTTGCCGCCAAGCAGAAATATGCTAGTCGAATAGCCGCCAAAGGTGTCGTATACGTAAACTGTGACGTACAGTACGATCGGTGCGCTCGATGCTGATGATGGGTGTCACTCCTCTATGATAGAGGTACCTCACCCGCACATGTTGCAAGCACGGTCGTCGGTCGTGGGAACGTGCTCGTCTGGGGAAACGCCCGGTGTCTGGGTCAAATGTCGGAGATCCGCCGAATGAGCAGTGTCAAGCCGGTGCGCATGAGCGGTGTCGATGTCGATGTCGCCTTCCGCCGCCGGGCGGAAGTGGCTAGCCAAGTAGCCGTAAAACGCTAATGCTCGAAGCCGATATGTCAAGATCGCTGTCAAGCTAATGCTCAAAGCCGATATGTCAAGATCATTGTCAAGCTCGTCGGAGTCGATGTGCGAACGTCGAAGTCGGGTGACGATGTCAAAGAAGTTGATGTCAAATTCGGAGAATCGCTGATGTCGATGATGAGACCCTGGTCTTTGTCTCTCACTCACTCACTCGCTCTGTGTGTTGCTTGGGCTCGCTCTCAAGCTCGCCTTTTTGTTTTTTTTTTTGTTCGAGAAAGTATCTTCCAATCTCGTAATCAAGATGTCTCTCTCTCTCACAACTGCAATTTCTAAAAAAACTGTCTTTTCACGAGCTCGAGGAGAGGGGTCAGGGGATTTAGTCGCAGGCTCGGTGGGAATGAGCCCTTGCACACACAAAGTGTGTGGGCTTAAAGTTTTTAAAAAAACTTTTATTTACTTCTGCTGCACTGTCGAATGCTACAGGAATTGACGAGATTAGTGAGCCTACTCCGTACTTCTCGGACTCGCGCTGCAAGGCCCAGCTACACACTCTGTGTGTGTGTGTGTGTGTGTGTGTGTGTGTGTGTGTGTGTGTGTGTGTGTGTGTGTGTGTGTGTGTGTGTGTGTGTGTGTGTGTGTGTGTGTGTGTGTGTGTGTGTGTGTGTGTGTGTATCCGGATTCTACTCACGGAATGAAACTCAAAATTTTCTGCTCTCGGCTGCTCCGATTACACATCTGTTGGATTGCCTGGCTTCTCGATTTGATTGTGTGTGTGTGTGGGGACACACCTGCTCAAATGCTCCTGCCTGAGTGTTTGTGTTGCTCGAGATTTGCTTCCAATCTCTGTGTCAAGGCTCTGCTTTGCTTGATCCACTGCCCGCTGCCCGAATTAGCTCAATGTCGAACCAGCCCGACCTTGCTTTGCTTGCAATTGCAATTGCCCCCGATTTGCACTTGGTTCTGGTGCCCGGTTGCCTACTTCAATCCCCCCAAGCTCTGTCAACCCACCTGGTTTGATCCCTCTCAATTGCCTTCATAGCTTCTATTGCTTGCATAAGCACCTGTTGCAACCTGTCGAGGTTCTCTGACTGCCCCTGCTCTCAATGGCTTCAATTCCTTCCCAACTCGAGCCAAAAATGTTTGGCTCGATTTCCTGGTGGTGTCTTGCTTCAAGCCTGTTCTCCTTCCCGATTTGCTGCAGAGAGTTTCAAACCCGCTCACTAGCGAATGTGTGTGTGGCTCTGACCTGCAGCTGCAATTAAATGCAATGATCCCAAGCTTTAAAATGCTGCTCTTCTTTCTCCTTCTTCGAGCCTTGTCTCAAGCTCCAAGCTCGAGCTTTCTTTTGACTCCCTCTCTCGAGCTCCAAACTCTCAAGCTCCGAGCTCCAAGCCCGGTTATGGCTGAGCTCTCTCCCGTTCTTCAAGCTCCTGCTATGGCTACATTCGTCGTGCAAGCTTCGCGATCTGCACCCGCCACCGTTGCTATTCCGACCTGAGCTCTGATACCAATTGATGTGAGCGTGTACGGGGTGTGTGTGCAAGAGAGGGGAAGAAGAGAATGGGGAAGGGGATGATACACAGACAGCCTGTGTTTGGGTTAGTGGAGAAGAAAGAGAAGAGTCAACCCTCTCTCTTTTTCTCCCTATATTGATTAGGTGAAATCAAGTGTACAAGGGTGGTTTCCCATGGCCACATGGCCTACACCCCAACACAAGCAAGGCCTATTGCATCCCGATACAGGCAAGGCCTGCGACATGTAAGGCAAACAGTATTAGGCAAGTTGATGCGAGTACTTTAGAAGGTATGTATGTTGCCTGAAATTTTCTTTTCCATGCTTGTGCAATTTCAACCCTTAAGGTACAAGCAAGGCTTGTGAGCATTACCAAAAGCATGCTATTTTTGTTTTTTTGAACACATGGTGAGCAACAACCACTCACACTCAAGCATGTCTTGAGTGAGCAATGTTCTCATTTAAAAGCAATGCTTCTTCTCATGCGTGGCAAAGGTCAAGGCATGGTAGTTCTTGAGAATCTCATGGAGATCAGCACGACCTATTGCTAGCCTTCATGAAGGCGGACGAGGTCCCTCGGCACGACCGACCATTCTCTACCATTCGACAAGATCGATTCTTCTCTACTTGGACACATGTGTGTCAACAAGCGTACCTATTTTCTATGAGCATTCAGTATCAGTTCTGCCTCATCTTACTGATCAACTTCTAGGAAGCAAGGATTCACTCTAAGGCATACTGCATGGTTGAGATCAGCACGACCTATTGCTAGCCTTCATGAAGGCGGTGAGGTCCCTCAGCACGACCAACCATTCTCTACCATTCGACAAGCTCGATTCTTCTCTACTTGGACACATGTGTGTCAACAAGCGTACCTATTTTCTATGAGCATTCAGTATCAGTTCTGCCTCATCTTAGTGATCAACTTCTAGGAAGCAAGGCTTCACTCTAAGGCATACTGCATAGCAGTTTCGGACGTTCGAAAGATGCTATCACCATACAAACTTGGAAGTCTTTGCAACATCTCTACTTGTTTTCTCACTAGAGACAAGATTAATCCAAGCCAAGAAGGCATGTGCGGGATTCGAGCGTAGTACCAAAAACCTGGCCACCACAAGTGGGCGACAAGGTTAGTCAATTTCCAGTTATGTTTGTTTTTGTATATGTTTTACTTTTCATTTTTGAAAAGATCTTTTTGCGATGCAAAGCAAAGTGCTTGGGCAGACTCTATAAGAAGCCACTGTACAAAGCAAAGTTCTTTGCCTATCTTTATGTGAAGCACGACTTCTTTTATGTGCCACGCTATTATCAATCGAGTCCTTCAGATCAATGATAATGGAACACATCTTTGGCACTATGTGGATATAAGCTCACAGTTTTCGCAATGGCGCACTATGATGTATCCATGCCAATGTCATCGCGCATGGCACATATCCCAATGGACCACATGGTTGAGATTGTCATTGAAGCCATGGGATTACTATTCTATTTTTTTTCTATGTAAGCATGACGTACTAGTCTCTTGGATGTATGACACTCCATCATTGTATATGCTTTTGCTATAACACTACATACTCTGTCAAAGACAAGGTAAGTCACTGATATCTTAAAACATTTTATAGTTACCCTGATACAATACGATCTGGTCCCTTGCGGTCTTACACACGATGTGACTTATGGTACCTCTCTCTATGAGGGCAAGGTACACGTACACAATTGTACACTTATAGGATAAGGTACGCCTCTCTCTACGAGGGTGTGTAGTTGTCTGCTTATAGGATAAGCTACGACACTGACATGGTCTGCACGAGATCATATCCCGGGGAGGTCACCTAATAAAATGTAACCTATCACGTGAGTTCAACAGAAGGATATTTAAAGTTCTTGAAACTTACAGAAATATATATGCAGAAGGGTATTAGTTTTCCAAATTTGAAAAAAACTTACAAATTTTAAAGGAAAAGGGGAAATTATATTCTTAACAAAATTCACAGATAAGGGGTTTTACAAACATGTCTTGAACGCACCTGCTATGGTAGTTTTACACATAGTGAACCCCCCCGAGGATCATATGCAAGGGGAATATCACACATTCAAATCAGGGGCTTTTCTCAGCCTAGTAATCTCTCTCTCTCTTTTCCCAACTTCTATGTAGGAAAGGTGACAATAGATCGAACAAATTTGTTCAACTGAGTACCCATTGATTTTAATGGCCAAGCAAGCGTCTTGCCATCACTAATTTATTGGGTGTTATTTTAACACTACACACTTGAGTGTGAAGATCAAGTTGGTTTTTTGAAAATCTTAAACTCGAAAATGCGTCTCTCTACCAAGGTGTATAGATGAAGCAAGCATTTCAGACAACACGACTCTTCAAAAAAACTCAAGATTATGGATTTTTGGGTGTGCAAAAGATCTAGTTGCGAATACGATTCCAGCTTCAGTGGAGCTCATATTAACACTAAACGTGCCTATATGAGTACAGTTGTGGGGTAAGACCCAACGTGTGATTATTAAATCACTTCTAAAGTGTGATGGTCAATTCTTGGAATCTTCACACTTGCACTTTCAAGGAAAGAAGTCCACAAACTACCAAGGGGTAGTGGAAAAGTTTCAACTTTCAACAAAATGTACTGCCATGGACCATCCCAAGGGGGGTCACAAATATAGGCCAAGGGCCGGCTGCTAGTTGAGCATTTTTCCTACAAATTTTAACCAGGGGGTTTGAGAATGTTATATTTTAACCAAGGGGTCTAGATTACAAAGGCAACACCCAAGGTTACAAGTGCAATACTACTTGCATTTCACTAATTTTCAATTAGTGTTCCTCGACCTTTGCAGGTGGGAAATTTGGGTAGGATGTGCAAATTATGTTATCCTCCATTTTTTTCTCTAAAGATAAATGACAAGGTCATGTAAGAGCCAAGAACTTTGGGCTATCGTGTCCAAAATAAGTTTCTGCATGAAGCAGTTATAGACCCACTTGTAGGATTTATTTGGCACATGTTGTCACATGGGATGTGACATGGTCTTACGGAGTTAGGTTTAACCACTGTGGAGCAAGGCTAATGAGGGTCCCTCTCACTCCCATCATAGAGTGTTTGCAGTTACCTCCATGCACAAGTACATATTGCACTTCAAGGATGTTATTTTTTAGACACCCTTACATGAGACATATTCCACATGTGGAGAATATGAGTCTCTAGGATTGACACTGGCGCCCACTATTTGAAGTATGTGTCACGACAAAGTCCCTAGGTGCTGGTCAAATCTGTCTTCTAGACCATTTTTAGCACGACATATCAAGAGCAATTTTGGTGGCCAAAAATTATCGGATACTCAGAATGACTTGTTAAGGTACAAGTGCAGCTAAATAAAATTACAGATGTTTGTTTTAGCATATACAAAGTATTTGAGTTGTTAATGAAAATATTTCATTGTTTGCACCTAGACGTGATTAATGTTTCACCTTCTATGGTTCAAACGTTTCAGCAAGGCTTGCAACTAGTTACAACAGAAAGTATTTAGTTTCTTTTCAGAACTACTTCTATGTGTGCTAGGAGCGTCACATTTGCCATACATATTGGCAAGGATGATCATGAATATAGAGGTTCAGATTTGTTTTTTGCTAAATGTTGCACACTAGGTGTTATGGGCCCTAGTTTAGCAACAAAGGCTGATTTGGAACGGCATGCGTATTCATCAAGTTGTTGCTTATAAAATATTTTTCACTCTAAGTGAAGTATCTCTATGAGATTCCTTTTGGGGTCTACCAATCAACAATAGAGGTCATGGCTTGGTTTGGGTGCTTGTGGATCTTTTGAGTTAACCACGATGGTTATTCAGGACATTGTTGATTCCTCAGCAATGTTGTACGATATTGTGATCCCGTTTACCAGTCATCTGAGACGAATGTCTGTAAACCATGGGGGGAAACACACCTCATTAATATCATTTATCCAAGGGGATAGGCAAATTATAAAGTGTAATATTGTGCTAAACTATATGCAAAGTGCATACATTAGCACCAAGCAATCCAATTAATAAGCATTTATCGCTCTACTACTTGGAGTTTGCTTACCATCAGTTAAAGCATGTTTGCGACTAGGTTTAGTCTCTTCATGTATAATTCAGGTTCTCAACCTTGAACACTAGTTATGGTGGGGTTGTTTACTAATGAAATTTGAGGACAAGTCAAGGACTTAAACTTGGACAATGAGTTATATCAGCAAGTTACTTTCATAAAAAGTGAGTGCGGTACATCTTTGTTGTGATAACTCATTTACCATGCTCATGTGCGTTCTAAATGGAGTCTACACACTCTGATTGAATAGGAACTGGTAACACAAGATGGTTATAAATGGACAACAATGTGGAAAATCAAGATGTTACTCTTGGTTTCATTGAACCTCCTACTGAACCGTGTTCCGGTCAAGCAAACAGCTCGATCCATGAAGGCTGCCACTGTGGAAAACATTAGTATATCATCACTCTTGTTTTCAAGGACGAAAACGCTTCTCCAAGGGGGGAGTAATGTCATGCCAAGGGCATATCCAGGGGAGGTCACGAACCTGGGCCAGTAAGCGGCCAACTGCCAGTGTGGAACAGGGGATTCAATAGCTAGGGGCTATATAAGGGAGGTTGGGCGGTGAATCCAACCAAGGCAGTTCCCTGGGCTTTACAGTTAGCTTCATTAAAGACCTCCAAATTTTAGGGTTAAAAAGTCCTTTGACCTTAGTCTTTAGCTTCATTAAAGACCTCCAAAGGTTAGTGTTAAAAAGTCCTTGACCTTAGGCAAGCTGACCTTGAGGTGGGAATCCTACCCAAGCATAAGGTGCTTGTCGTGCTTGCTAACTAAAGTGCTTAAATTGTTTGTGGGAACCTCTCCAAACTTGAGGTGCTTCTCATGCTTAAATGACTAAGGTAATTGAAGTGTTCTATTCAAACATGATCTCTAAAGAGGCATAAAACTGTTTCCATGCTTAAATGACTAGGTTCTTGAAGTGTTCAATTTAAACATGATATCTTAAAAAGCATAAAAGACACATGTCAAGATCCTCCCCATGTGGCCCTCATGATGTGCTTGAATCCTATTGGATAGTAGGCTTTAAAGGGCTCCAACGAGAATTTAGATACATAAAAGTAAATAATTAAGTTCTTTTCCTCAAAGAGGAAAAAGAGGAAACATGTCCAAATGATATAAATATATAATACAAGAGAGAGAGAGAGAGAGAGAGAGAGAGAGAGAGAGCGATGGGGGTGGACCAAGCATAAGAGGGGTAATAATCTCCCACACACACACACACACACACACACTCTCATTGTGTGGAGTGCAAAGTGAAAGAGCTCCATCTCCTTCTCCAAGTGTCAGGACAAGGGTCCTGTACCCTAAGAACTAGGATAGTCATGGACTACGGCCAAGGGTCGGGCTAGGCAGTGTGGACAGGGGATCCGTCTAGGGCAAGGGGCTAGGAGCCCGCCTATATAAAGGGAGGTTGGGAGGAGGATCCGAGAGTCTAGTTCCCTAGTTCTTACACTGGTATCAGAGCTTAGGAGTTTCTTCCACTCTCTCTCTCTAGGCGTGGTCCCTTTAGGTCCCTAAAAGCAAGCTCTTTGGGTGAGAACCGTGGCTTTTTTGGGGGCTTTTCCAAATTTAGACAATTTCCTTGCCTAATCGGGCGGCTTGTCCCGTTTTGGAAGTGTGTGTGTGGTGCATGAAATCGGGAGGTTTCTCGCTTGGAAGCAGCGCCATGAGGAAGTAGAGCCTTGCGCCATCATCTTTAGGCCATATCCGGCCTCACCTGCCCACGCTATCACCATCTCCTTGCTCGCAAAAAAGGTCACGCCGCTGCTCGTTTTTTTTTGCTTCAAAACTCGTGAGTTTCACATTGTGAGGCCTTTGGCCATTAGCCTTAGGCCTTGGCCACTACAAGCGGCCCTTCCCACAGGAAATTCACCAAACCAAGCCGATAAAGCAAGCCAGAGCAACACAAGCAAGGCGAAGCAAACACTCGGCTTCCCATCGAATTTCACAAAGTCCGACTACGCTCAGTACCTGCAGAAATTTACAGAACCTGCATATTTTTTTGCGACGACTTCAAGAGGCGATCAACAAACATAATAGTCGACGCTTCCAACAATTAAACTTCAACTCAAAGGTGAAGCTTCAACCATACACGGTGCGGAGTTTGATTTGTACCCCGCCAATGCAAATTATTGTTTCTTCAACGATTAAGTGCTACGACGCGCAAAGGGGAGTTCGCTATACTTTGCAAGTGCTACCAAAATCAGGTATTTTTTTCTGAGTACTTCTTTCACTACACTGTGTAGCCATGGATTCGGATATCAACATGACATTCGATTTTGAGCAAAGTACTCCCGACTCTGCCAATGAACGGCTCGCGGTCGGCGGCTCGCGGTCAGATACTCTCAAGGAGAGTACCCGCGACGCTACGGCAGGAGAAGATACTTATGAATTGCTCGATATTCAAGAATTTCGTGCACTTCAAGCACGCATGACAGTCATGGATGAAAATTTTAAGGCTTTAAATGAAAATGTTACTAAACTTTGCACTTTAGTCATTCAATTGATGCAACAGCAGACTAAGAGTCCGGCTGACACCCACATGCATGAGCACGTTGGAACACAAGGGCAAGGCCCAATTAATGAAACATTGCATACTCTCACTACCAAAGAGGTAGATAATTTGTTGAAGAATTTCAAACCACTAGTTTTCAAAGGCGAAGACCGGGACCGCAATAAGGATGCAGTGAACATCTTTCTCAGTAAATGGGATGGAATTCATGCCTTACGGCTAACTCCGGATGCAGTAAGAGCTCTGCAAACGAGCTTAACTCTGGAAGGCAAGGCCTACAAATGGTGGATGTCTCTCAAGGAGAATAACATCATACCACAGAGTTGGAAAGCCTTTGAATCAATGTTTAGCAAGGAATTTTTGCCTACAAACGAGGCCGATCGGAATTGGACCGCTTGGGACACGTGTTCCATGCACCAATTTCCGTCACTCCTTGAATATATCTCTCACTATAGGGATGTCATCCTCAAGTTGGAAGGCTTGGATACCTTTCAACAAGTACGAGGGTTCATACGAGGTTTGACTCTAGAACTTAAGAAGTATGTCAAATCCCAGGACCCTAAAACACTTGAGGAAGCCATAGTAAAAGCACATATTCATGATGCCCTGATGATAAGAAAACACATAACAGTAACGTGCCTGCTAGTACACATAGTAACACACGCACTCAGTACGGGCACAATAAAAGAAAATTTATAGTTGCTAATTCCGATGCATCTAAAAAGCCCAAGGGGTCCAGGGGTACTCTCTCCCCTGAGGATTTTGATAAGGCCAAGAAAGAGAACCTATGTTTTCAATGCTTAGGAAGAGGCCATGGCAAAAAGGATTGTCCCAAGGGGAAATGTGTTGCCCAAGGGAAGGAGAAAGCAGTGCACACAGTGCAACTACTGCCTCTCGAGTCTTCCTCCAAGTTCTCTACAGTGGAAGTAACACACACTGAGGTGGTGCATGAATGCTGTCTCACAGCTTCCATGTGGCAACAAACCTTTGGACCACATGAGTTAGTACGTATGCACGGATATCTGCAAGGTCACAAGGTGTGCATCTTGGTAGATGACGGTGCTACACACAATTTCATCAATTACGGATTGGTGAAAAAACTCAAACTGCCTCAAACTCCGAGTACCCACCGCTACAAGGTAGCAATGATGAATGGGCATGATAGTGAAATATGGGATACTCAATGCCAAGCTGTTCCATTGGAAGTACAAGGGTACTCTATTTGTTTGGATTTTCAAGTTGTGAACATGGAAAGGGCTGATGTGGTTCTTGGTAGGGAGTGGTTGCATAGCCTAGGGCCATCACTGATGCGTAGCTATGAGCACAACAGTTTGATGTTTGATTCCCATGGCACACATGTGTTGTTGTTAGGAGAAAAGGATATATCATCATCACCACTGATTTGTACTGCCGAGCTTATGCATCTCGTTTCTGATAATGAAATAGAACATGTTTTCTTGTGTTACTCACTGTCTCATTTTCTTTCTAACATTGAGTCTGTTGAACATTCCTCAACGCCGCATGTTTCTCTCTCCTATATTCCGCCAATTTCTAATTCTACACAAGCAAACGTTGCTAATCAGTTACAAAAATTGTTAAAGGAATTTCAAGATGTCTTTCCCAATGATTTTCCATCAGGTTTACCGCCGACACGCTCAGTGCAACATGGCATTGACGTGGCTGCAGGCTGTAAACCTGTTAGTAAACCACCTTACTGTGTGAGTTACTCAGAGGCTATTGAGGTGGAACGCCAGCTTGCTGACTACCTTAGCAGAGGGTTTATACAACCCAGTTCTTCACCATGGGCTTCGCCTATCCTTTTGGTAAAGAAAAAGGACGGCAGTATGCGCATGTGCGTAGACTACCGGGGTTTAAATGCGGTTACAGTTAAGAACAAATACCCATTACCAAGGGTAGATGAGTTATTTTATAAGCTAACTCATGCTCGCATTTTTACAAAAATCGACTTACGGTCAGGATATCACCAAGTCCGTATTTGGCTTGCCGATATACCTAAGATTGCATTCCGAACACGGTTTGGACATTACGAGTTTTTGGTGATGCCCTTTGGGTTAACCAATGCACCCGCGACATTCATGACACTTATGGATAGTGTCTTGAAACCATATTTGGGCAAATTTGTCATTGTGTTCCTTGATGACATTCTAGTTTATAGTGATTCTGAAGAAGAGCACTTACAACATCTCAGGCAGGTGTTTGAGTTGTTACGTGCAAACAAGCTATATGCCAAGGAATCTAAATGTGATTTTCTCAAGGAAGAAATTCATTATTTAGGGCATGTCATTTCAGCTAATGGCCTATACATGGATCAATCCAAAGTGGATACCATCCGGAAATGGCCACCTCCTATAAATCTGGAAGAATTACAGATCTTTTTAGGCTTTGCAGGTTTTTACCAAAGGTTCGTTAAAAACTATGCTCACCTTGCTGTACCTATGACGGACCAACTAAAAGGAAAAGGTAAGGCTTTGCAGTGGGGTTCCACTCAACAGCAGAGTTTTGAAACACTCAAAGATGCATTAGCTACAACTCCTATACTGGCTATTGTAGATCCTTTGAAACCATTTGTTTTGGAAACGGATGCCAGTGACCATGCTATTGGAGCAGTCCTGTTACAAGACGCACGGCCAATTGCATTTGAAAGTAAGAAGCTGGATGCTGGATGCAGCTCAGCAGAATTATTCTGCTTACGAACGTGAACTCTATGCAATAGTGTCTGCCTTAAAGACATGGCATCACTATCTGTATGGTGCTCAGTTCGAGATTGTGTTTGACGATGAAAGCATCAAATGGTTTACACAACAAAAAAATTTAAAGGGTCGAAAATCCAGGTGGACCGAGATTCTTCAGGAATATGACGCCAAGTTAAGGTATCGCAAAGGCCGATACAATATAGTGGCAGACGCTCTCAGTCGAATGCCAGAGATCAATTCGCTCTTGTTCACGGAACTTCGTAGTGAATTTTTAGAATCTCTCAAGGGAAAATATGAGCAAGATGAAACATATTCCAAAGTGTGGAGCCATGTTCGAAAGAGGGATCCTTCTCACTCCATTGCAGGTAGTGTACAGTTATCCTCCACACCTAGTTCTCCTTTATCAAGTGATGAACTACAACGATGGAAGCATTTTACCATCGACAATGGGTACCTACTCCACAAGGGGAGAGTTTGTGTACCAACGGACACAGACATTCGGCGCCAAATTCTTTATGAATGTCATGATAGTCCAAGTGTTGGGCACCCGGGGATTAGAAAAACTTATTCTCTCATACGACGACAGTTTTACTGGCCAAGTCTACATGGCTTTGTTCAAGCTTATGTCTTGCATTGCCAAAAATGTCAAGTTAACAAAGCAGAGCGCCCGAAAGCAGGAGGACTCTTACATCCTTTGGAAATTCCCAATGGAAAATGGGAAAGTATCTCCATGGATTTCATAGTAGGTTTACCAACCACTATACGAGGTCATGACTCAGTATGGGTGGTCGTAGACAGATTGAATAAACTATGTAAGTTTATTCTAACCAAATCAACGATTAAGACACCAGAACTAGCAAGATTATTTGTGGACAATCTATACAAATTGTATGGGTCACCAAGTAATATTGTTAGTGACCGTGATCCAAAGTTTAACAGCCACTTTTGGAGAGTTGTATTTAAACGATTGGGTACACAACTCAACCTCAGTACAGCTGACCATCCAGAAACAGATGGTCAAATGGAACGGGTTAACTTGGTGCTAGAGGATATGCTAAGAGCATACGTCAGCAAAAAACAGACAGACTGGGAAGAATACTTACCTATTCTCGAGTTTGCCTACAATAGTTCTAAGCATGTCACAACAGGATTTAATCCTTTCATGCTCATGTACGGGTTTCAACCTAGGTCACCAGTTACAGTGGGGTTGGCAACCAAAAAACTCCAACAAGTTAAGGATTTTCTCCAAGAGCGCATGGATATGCTGAAACTTGCTCGTCAGAATGTCCACAAGCACAGGATCGGTATAAGAAATACGCTGATGAGAAACGTCGGCAAGTTACCTTTGAAGAAGGGGAGGAAGTATTTTTACGTGTTCCAGAACATTCGAAAAGTCTGAAAACTGGACCGACACCTAAATTATCTCCCTGATATTGTGGCCTTTCAAAATACTCAAGCGAGTAGGTGATCATGCCTACAAACTACTACTACCATCACACTCTCGCATTCATCCGGTGTTTCATGTAAGCCGTCTACGAAAGCGGTTACATGGGGACGACAACGTCATTGACCAACAGGTTTTGGTCGATTACATTGAACCTCCTACGTTACCTCATGAACCTGAACGTGTTATGGATTATCATGAGTTGCGTACGTGTCATCATGTACGACAACAAGCCTTAATCAAGTGGAAAGACCGACTTGAAGAAGGTGCCACTTGGGAAAACATTAGTGTTCTTAAGAAGAAGTTTCCCACTTTTGTTTTCGAGGACGAAAACTCTTCTTTATGGGGGGAGTAATGTCAGGACAAGGGTCCCGTACCCTAAGAACTGGGATAGTCATGGACTACGGCCAAGGGTCGGGCTAGGCAGTGTGGACAGGGGATCCTTCTAGGGCAAGGGGCTAGGAGCCCGCCTATATAAAAGGAGGTTGGGAGGAGGATCCGAGAGTCTAGTTCCCTAGGTCTTACACCAAGCTTGTTGAGAAGTTGAGAGCCTACACCAACACTCTTGGCTATGGAATGCAAATCCAACCAAGAGCCATGCTTCAATGCTTAATCTTGCCATCTTCTTCATCTTCATTACTATGATATTATGCTATGTTAAGCAAGAAGAGTGATGATAAGTGAGGAACTATTTCTTTCTCCTATGGATGATTCTTCTTCCTCTTCCCTACCCTCATTCCCCGCTAGCTCTCTCCACCTTCGAAGGTGTTTGAGGCCTTGCGACTGAGGCTTGGAATAGTTAATGCTTTTTGAAAAGTTTATTTTATGCTCATGATGCATGAAGATTTCCATCTTCATAGCATCACCAAGGTCACAAGAAACACAAAGATTGTATTGTACCAAGTCTCTCTTGATGGGAGTATAATACAAATGCCTTTTGGAGGGGGGACCGGCTCCACGTAAATCCGGTCCTCAACTATTGTCATGTTCTCTAATAATCTCTCACTTGCAAAAATATTGTTCATGCCAAGTTAATTAAGTACTATGTTTATGTTGCTACCATCAATTAAGTTCACCCTCTATGTTCTCAAAGTAATCTCACAAAAATGGTCACTGTAATTCTCTTACTTCCGCTATTCTCAAAGTTCATAGGCCATTTCCATTACATTGATATTAAAGCATTTGGTTTCTCTTTTCTTGCTTAAAAAGAAAGGTCCTTAATTAGCCTATTAATGGTCTATTTTGTTAATTATATTAGGGTAAGTGGGATTGGGATCTATTATCAGTTTTGTTGAGCCCACTACGTGGAATATGGTGCACACCTCGCAAGCATTGGTCTTAATAGTGGAGTCTTTTTAGACTTGCCTACGGCTTTACCATTATGGAGGCATAAGAAGTCCGAAAGGAGATATCCCTCGACAATTCTACTATTAGACCCACTCCACTAATCTCTATACTAACCAATTTGAGCCGTGGGTGTAGATACTTAAGTGCTGATTTTCAAAGGCTAAGACGAGTAGCAACTAAGGTTTTGAATTTCCAAAGAATATAGTAAGTAAACACAAAAGTATAATTAGAATGGCTAACAATAACCAAGAGAGTAGAATGAACATTGATAACTTTGAATTTCACATGAAGGTGCGAATGATGATGCCCCCATGTTTGTTAATTATCTTGTTACTAGGTTGCATCAAGTTATGGACAACCCTACTTTGCAAGCCGAAGTTACTCAACAACTTCGTGCTTATGGGATTTCCCTTCCTCTCCAAGAGAAGAGAGAGCTTAGGAGGTCTCTTGATGAGACTCCCAAAACAAGACTCTCTCCCATAATAGAGGAGGAATCCAAGGAACGAGAAAGAAGCGAATCCCTAAGTTCCTTTGGAGATGTGGCTAAACGAAGACGGTGGTCTAGATGGTCACCAACTCCTCCCAAGAGGAAATGGTCAACCCATAGGCCTTCTCCTCGTCACTCCAAAAGGGAAGAGAGGAAACAAAGGAAGGAAAAGGCAAGAAAGAGGTCACCCTCTTCTCCTTCTTCTTCACCTTAGTTCTATTCTGATGAAAGCAACAACTATTCTCCTAGAAAATACAAGAGGAGAGGACATTGCAAAACTTACCCTGTATGACGAAGTTCCCAAAAGCTCAAGAAATTCAAAGAGGGATGAAAGAGTATCTCTTTTCTCACGTATGACGGCACCTTTGGTGCCACCGATAAAGTATTGGCCTTCATCCAACAATTTGATGCGGCATTTGGAGACAAGGGCTTCACAGATTCCTCCAAGCTACACCATGTAGCTATGCACTTCCATAAATCTGCTCGTCAATGGTGGGCTAGTCTTCGTGGCGACGGCAAGGCCCCAAAGACATGGAAAACTCTATGAGTTTCCATCATGAAGCAATTCCTTGCAAGCGATGCAAAGGACAAATTTCTTACTGAATGGCAGTCCTTGAAGCTGCTCTTCAACCACTCTATCCACAAATATGTAGACAAGTTTTGGGATTTTCATTTCAAAGCTACAGTCTTTAAAAGGATAGAGTTCACCGAACAAAACCAATGATTTTGTGTGGGATTACCTAAAGAAATGACCGAGTATGTCAACTCACAATGGCCTAGCACTATCACCGAAGTCATCCACCACACTATGGTTGCTTCAAGGATCAAATTCCAACAACGGGCAAGAAGAAATTTTAATCCCATGGAAAACAGGATCGAAATGAAGCTTAAGGGAAGAGCAATGCTCAAAACTCTTCCCAAGGCAGCAACAACAAGGCCAAGGAGAAAAGAGCTTACAAATGTAAAAATAAGCTCTCTCTACTCACAACTTTATATCAACGAAGTTGGCCACTAAGTTGGGCATTCAAGCTTTTTAGATAGGAGATATTGTAACTATCAATGGAGCTTTCAAGGGACAACAAGCCTCTGTTACTCCCTTGATTGGGAAGTTGATGTGTCATGTCCAAAGCTACGTCGACAAAGAACACTTTCTTATCTATCCTCTCCAACATGAGGATGTTATCCTAGGGGCACCATGGTTCAACCGCATGGCTACCAACATGGAGAATCTACTTCACCTACAATGAAAAGAGCATGTACATAGATGCTAACAAGTCGGAGAACACCATATCCCTGGTAAATATGCTTGCTTTCGATAAGTCAATGAAAAAATCTATTTTTACGTATATGATTTTTGTTAGAGAATCCGTAAATGATTATAATGTTTTCACAAGTAGAAATATAGGGAATTAAGAGGAATTAGAGCTGTCTAATTTCCTAAATGGATTCCAACATGTTTTCATTGATGACATCCCTAGTGAGATACCTCCAAAACGAGGGGATGATGACCATGCAATAGAGCTTCTATAGGAATCTCACCGCCTAATAAACCTCCTTATTGAGTTTCACAAGCTCAAAGAGGAGATCATGAGGCAAATGCATGAATTGGTGGAAAAAGGGATGGTGAGGCCTAACTCCTCTCCATTCTTTTCACCATTATATTTAGTGCAAAAGAAAGATGTCACATATTGCATGTGTGTCGACTATACAACACTAAATAGGATCACTATTTTATTAAAAAAAATCCCGTGCCGTGGGTAGAAGATCTGTTTGATAAGTTACAAGTTTTGGCCTGACAAATGCTCCCGCCGCATTTAAACTCACGATGCCTTGACAAAAATCTTTAGGCCACTCAAATTCTCTTGAGGAGTATAAGTGACACCTCCAGGTAATATTTCAAGTTGTGAGAGAGAATAAGCTTTCCATTAATCAAAAGAAAAGTGAATTTTTTCTACAAGAGATTCAATATTCAGGTCACACTATCTCTCAATATGGTATCCGTATAGATCCATCAAAGTTGGAGGTAATAAAAGCATGGCCTAATCCAAGGAATCTACATGAGCTAAGAAGCTTTATTGGTATGTGTGCATACTATAGATTCTTCATAGCAAAAATTTCTCAAACATCTAACTTTACCAAATGATTTCTCATATAAAAGTGGTCATTTAGTATGGGAAGATAAAAGGGGAACAAGAGTTAGGATATAGATATGTGCTTCTAGACCTATCTCAATAGGGGACCAAAAGGAGAAATGGTTGTATTTCAATAGGGGTCCAAAAGGAGACGATCTACCAAAGAGCAATGTGCAATAAGTGCTTCTAGATTTACCTCACCAAGGGATCAGGAGGAGAGAGAGTTACATCTCAATAGGGGTCCAAAAGGAGGTAGTCTATCAAAGAGAAACGTGCATCTAATTGAGCTTAAAAGACCTTAGGGTTAGCTTCATTAAAGACCTCCAAAGGTTAGTGTTAAAAAGTCCTTTGACCTTAGGGTTAGCTTCATTAAAGACCTCCAAAGGTTAGTGTTAAAAAGTCCTTTGACCTTAGGCAAGCTAGGGTTGACCTTGAGGTGGGAATCTTATCCAAGCATGAGGTGCTTGTCGTGCTTGCTAACTAAAGTACTTAAAGTGTTTGTGGGAACCTTTCCTAAGCTTGAGGTGCTTCTCATGCTTGAATGACTAAGGTTCTTCAAGTGTTCTATTCAAACATGATCTCTCAAGAGGCATAAACGGTTTCCATGCTTAAATGACTAGGTTCTTGAAGTATTCAATTCAAACATGATATCTTAAGAAGCATAAAAGACACATGTCAAGATCCTCCCCATGTGGCCCTCATGATGTTCTTGCATTTATTGGATAGGCTTTAAAGGTATCCAATGAGAATTTTGATGCATAAAAATAAGTAATTAAGTTCTTTCTCTCAAAGAGGAAAAAGAGGACACATGTCCAAATGATATAATTAAATAATACGAGAGAGAGAGAGAGAGAGAGAGAGAGAGAGAGAGAGAGAGAGAGAGAGATGGGGTGGACCAAGCATGAGAGAGGGTATACTCTCCCCCCCCCCCCCCCACACACACACACACATGCTCTCATTGTGTGGAGTGAAAAGTGCAAGAGCTCCATCTCCTTCTCCAAGCTTGTTGAGAAGTTGAGAGCCTACACCAACACTCTTGGCTATAGAATGTAAATCCAACCAAGATCCATGCTTCAATGCTTAAGCTTGCTATCTTCTTCATCTTCATTACTATGCTATTCTGTTATGCTAAGCAAGAAGAGTGATGATTAGTGAGGAACTATTTTTTTCTCCTATGGATGATTCTTCTTCCTCTTCCCTACCCTCATTCCCCGCTAGCTCTCTCCACCTTCGAAGGTGTTTGAGGCCTTGGGACTGAGGCTTGGGATAGTTAATTCTTTTCACAAAGTTTATTTTATTCTCATGATGCACGAAGCTTTCCATCTTCACAGCATCACCAAGGTCACAAGAAACACAAATATTTTATTGTACCAAGTCTCTCTTGATGGGAGAATCTATAATACAAACGCTTTGGAGGGGGGACCCCGGCTCCAAGTAAATCCGGTCCTCAACTCTGCACGTATGTTGCACGTGTCAAAGAAAGGGACTTTTCGTACACTGTGTGCGAGCCACAAATGGATGCAAGCACACAACCAAACTAATCTAGCAAGATCAAGAGAGCAAGGATGTGTCACTAACCACTCTACGCTCGCCTTCGGGGAGGATTCCTCGCTGCGAGGAAGAGGGAGCTACCACCGTACCGTGCTCAACCGCCTTTCCGTCATAATGATCGATCACTCTCTCTCTCTCTCTCTCTCTCTCTCTCTCTCTCTCTCTCTCTCTCTCTCTCTCTCTCTCTCTCTCTCTCTCTCTCTCTCTCTCTCGTACTCGTATACACACACACACACACAAGGAGATAAATAAGAAGATGGAGATGGATTAAGAGCACTCTTCAATTGCATAAATGAGAGATTATGTGATTTTTAGGTTTAGGTGACTTTTATATGAGCTCACCCATTCACACTTGGGTGCCCATGCTTAGCCAACTAACCCTTGAATGTTCCAGTTAGAGTGCGCCTCTCATCGGCGATCACTCTTACCCTTTTCCTATTGGACCAACAAGCCCGGTCCCTGACTCAAAACAATGTAATTTATGTGGATGTTTATTAGGCCGACACCTATTTCCCAAGGTCAGCACCAAGCGATAGGGGGCGTTTGGGCAGTCACCAAGCCTCCTATTCTCTCAGTGTTGACTTCTTTGTCACATGTAATGTCTTTGACACCAAGGTCAGCACCAAGCGATAGGGAGCGTTGGGCAATCCCCAAGCCTCCTATTTTCCTAGTATTGACTGAACTGCCTCTTGTAATGACTTTAACACCCAGGTCAACACCAAGCCATAGGGAGCGTTGGGAAGTCCCCAAGCTTTCTATTTGCCCAGTGTTGACTCCACTGTCTGACATCGGTTAACATGCCCCCCTTCCTGAAGTAGATTTCATCCTCGAAATATAACAGTGCAGCATCAGTATATCCACGACAAGATTATTTGTATAGCAGAAGAAAAAAAACATTGTGAAAGCATGTGCATGCGTGCAATAAGTGAGATGCATGTACATGATATTCTAGGAAATGCAAAAAAATTTCATGAATTGTAACATTGCCAACTAGAACAAGCGTAGTACTTGAATGAAATGCAATTGAGTTAAGGTCTACTAGGTTGACTCTAAGAGAATTACACAAGAGCTTGGGCTAAAGTAAGTACTAGATTGACCAACGTTAATTAAAAAAATATCGACTAAAGAGTAGTTAACCATTAGGAATTCTCGTAGGGGTCTAAAGAATTTTGA
Organism: Adiantum capillus-veneris; assembly: GCF_014529385.1. Classification (NCBI taxonomy): domain Eukaryota; kingdom Viridiplantae; phylum Streptophyta; class Polypodiopsida; order Polypodiales; family Pteridaceae; genus Adiantum; species Adiantum capillus-veneris. The sequence goes on from NC_140956.1 coordinate 58,867,428, forward strand.
TCTTGTCACTTATACCACTTAAGTGAGATCAACAAAAAATACAAGGAAGTTTGTGCTATTTGCTTTCTCTTTTTTTTTCTTTTTTTCTTTTTTTCTCTCTTTTTTGTTGTTGTCATAGTTGCTACAAGTAGCTGGGGGACTCGAGGTCTCAAATACGAGCAGCTCGGAGACTCAAGGTCTCAAATACCAACTTAACACATGGACTTCCACAATACAAGTCACACTTAAGCTAGAGAGAACTATATCCTCATAGCCTAAAACATTACTAAAGTTACTACAATTAATAGACTATTTAGGAATTAAAGTCAACAATTAAGTGGCCTAGTTTAGCCTAAGTTCTTGATACATACTTAAAGACAACTAGTAGACCAAACTCAAAGAGAAGAACAAGGTATTAGAAGTTCGAAAAAATTATAGCATCTAAATTGGCAATGTCACAACTTCATAAATTTTATGCATTGTTAGAAACTCAAATGACAAGATGCAAACATGTAACTATGTAAAGCATAGATAAAAGGAAGTAGTACACTTGATATAATGGAGAACATCCGTTGTAACATGTAGACATCCATTGTCGTTGTCCTTCTAAGGCATCCTTGTGTAGTCACAAACTGCACAATAGTCACCACCAAACATACACCTTCTAGAGGCACATTAGTGGGAAGAGGTAACAATCCTTATTGAACACAATTAAACAACATAAGGAATCCTAACCTAAGTATTTGCACTCCCCCTAGAGAGTCAAGGGAATAGGATATTGTAGAGATTGGGGGGGAACCCTAAGGCTAAACCCCTATCCTCGTTGTCGACAAAAACAAAGTCATCATCCGTGAGACCATGTGACATCCTTGTAATCATGTAAATTGTCTTCATCATTAGAGGCACCAATGTTTACTAAGAAGGTCACTAAACGCCTATAGTCATCTTGGTCAAGAGGGTAGTCTTGTGCAATGGGAGAGATGCTCTCTACTAAGTATGGATCAGTCGTGGTCAAGAGACGTATCAGCCATTCTAACTCCTCGAAATTCCTCTCACATGCTAGCGTACCTACCAAATCCCATTCACAGGCAAGCACTAGAAAGACCATGTGAAACACTTGTGAAAAGTAATGAGGGTACCTCTCACCCAAGGCAGGAGTGGATGACTCTAGCATACTAGTCATATCTATACACACAGATAGATGATGGTTCGAGTGCCACTATTACAAGGGTCGTGTTCTTGTGCATAATGTGTTTTTGTGGTTTTGTGCTATTTATAGAACTCGTAGGTTTCTAGATTTTTGTTTGGTGTCTCTTGCTCTTTTACTTTTTTTACTTTTTTTTGTGAGTATAAGGCTTTATATATACTTTCCGTAAGATTGGGAGATTAAGAGGTCAGGGAGGAAGGTTGAGAGGGAAGCAAGTGAATGATGGATGTCAGCAAGCACTCCCCCCTTCCTTGGGTACATCATATCATTTTGAATGTTGTCGTCACCTTTTGAAACCAATTGTCCCAAGTTGTTATGGGTGAAGGCTTGAACCAATAGTTTTCGACTACCCTATGTGTTTCATCTAGTTGTAAGGGTGGTAAGGTACTCTCCCATGATTTTATTTGCACCGTTGTTGAAGGTGGTGAACTAAGGTACAAACTCTTTCTAGTTTGTATGGATATGTACAATGGTAGGTGGAGGTTGTGTCGAAGCTTCTATTTTCGTATATGAACTACATGAAGAGCAAGAAGCTTCATTTGACTTTCCTGTTCCTGAGCTGGGTGGAACAACTTGTTCTTTCTTTGGTACCCAAACTAGCTCTGGAGCGGGTGTGTAGCATTCCATGATTCTTTCCTTTCCATGATCTTCAATTCGTTTTGAAGCTATAGGATTGGACTCACCTGGGCCAGATGACAAGTAAGAGCACAATTTATGTTCTGGTACCCAGATTCGATCATTTCCTTCATAGTATCCTTGGGCTTCCAATAGCTTTTAAGGAATCCAATGCATCGTTTCTTTACATTTCTTGGAGTGAGTGGGACGTCTCTTACTAGGCTCCTGTCTTTTAGCACTAGCTATGGTCGCTAAAGAAGCTTTAGGGACCCACTTGTATGTTTTGTTTGTTATATAAGGATGGGTCTTGTGTATCTCAAGCTTTATTTCAACTACAGCATTTTGAATCTCTAGAGAGTTGGGCTATAGGGACATATGGTTCAACCTCTTGGGCATGCAATGTTTTGGGTTTTATTTCCTTAAGAGGCAATATCTCAGGGACTATGGCTTGAGTGGTAGGACTAAGATTTGGTTTCTGCATTGTGACACCCCCAGTCTCCCAATCAGTAGTGCATTTGGTGGCTATCATCCACATACGTCCTAGGTTTATATTACCCTCCATAGTTCCAGCAGGCATGACCAAAAAGTCTTGAGCCACAACCCCATTGTCATAACTGACAAAAAGTGCCAGATTTCAAAAATCATAGTTTTTTTCTTGTTGACACCCTTGACTTGGATAATACTCTCAGATAGAGATGGCTTTCCTAACTGACACCACACCCCATATGATAGTAGATTATACTTAGCACCCGTGTCCAATAAGGCGTTATATAGCACTTTTCCATAGGCGCTATTTAGCTCAATAGGGTATCATAGAGGTGTGTCAGAGTCCAACCAATCATCCTCTGTTTCAATGTGGAATGCATGTGTAACTCCAAGGTTGGCCTCTCATTAGCGTCTTATGCATTGTTGTCGCTCTTTAGCTTGTCGTCTTATATAGCACTTTTCCATAGGCTCTATTTAGCTCAATAGGGTATCATAGAGGTGTGTCAGAGTCCAACCAATCATCCTCTGTTTCAATGTGGAATGCATGTGTAACTCCAAGGTTGGCCTCTCATTGGCGTCTTATGCATTGTTGTCGCTCTTATCCATCGTTTTTGTCAAAATGGAGATGAGAGTTTTGTTAGTACTCTCAACTTGGCCATTGGCTTGTGGATAATAAAGTGTGGACTTATGATGAGCTATCATGAAGCTAATAGTGAGTTCCTTTATCACTCCATTTATAAATTGAGTGCCATTGTCACTCCCAATCTCAAAGGGACAACCAAATCTTGTAATAATGTTCTCAAAGAGAAACTTGGCAGTTGACCTTGCATCAGCCTTACGTGTCGCCTTGGCTTCCACCCACTTTGTCACATAGTCAGTGGCAACGATAATATATTGAGATTGAGTGCTACGAGCTACCCGACTAATTGGGCCTACAAAGTCTAAACCCCATCTTTCAAATGGTTGAGTCACTTTAACAGGATGTAAGGGCATCTTATCCTTTCATTGTGTGATCTTGTAACATTGGCATTCATCACATCCTTTTGCAAAAAGTGATGCATCTTTGAATAAGGTAGGTCACCAATAGACTGATTGCAACACCTTTCTAGCTGTTAGTTCCCCTGAGAAATGGCCTCCGGCTATACCCATGTGAGCTTCTTGCGTATGTATAAATACTCATCCTCAGGGGCACAACGTCTAAGAACATTGTCCTTCCCTAGCTTGTAGAGAGTTCCTACAATGAGAGAATAAGGTTCACATTCTTTTAACAATTTTCAAGCTTTATTTTTACGAAGATCTTTGGTTGGAAAATCGTTAACTAAAAACTTCACAATCTTCTCACTCCATTCAGGTATGGTCTCCACTAGGAATAGAGAAGTGTTATGCAATTCATCATCGACTCCAGTAGGGGCTTCACCATTGGGTATGTGAGACAAATGATCCGTCATGACATGTATTTTACCAGGTCTCACTACAACAGAAAAATCAAACTCAAGGGGAATTAACAACCATTGTATAATTCTTCCCTTGGAACAAGGTTTATTTACTAGATACAACAAGGCTTGGTGATCCACATAGAAAAAAAACTTGTTGGCAAGAAGGTAGTAGCAGAATTTCTTTACTGTGTAAATCATAGCTAAACCTTCTTGCTCTGTTGTGGTGTAGTTTCTCTCGGCATCATTCAATTGACGACTTGCAAAGCTAATGGGATAGTCCAGTTTATGTTCTCGTGGTTGAGCTAGAATACACTCAATAGCAAATTTCGATGCATCAATATGCACATGGAAAATTACATTCCAATTGGGCACTCGTAGAATAGGAGCGCTAGTCAAGGTCTTTTTCAATGACTCATAAGCATGGTCACACTTCACGGTCCAGTGGAACTCAATGAGAAGCTTGTACAAAGGACGAGCTATCTCGGCAAAGTTTAAAATAAACCATCGGTAATAACCAACATGGCCCATGAACCTTTGAACTCCTTTATACTTCACAGGCAGTGGCAATTTAGCAGTGGCTTTAACTTTTCTCTCATCTGTGGAAATCCCATTTTTGGACACTATATGCTCTAAAATGACTCCATGTTTAACCCTAATTGGCATTTGAAAGGGTTTAAGGAGATGCGATACAACCAGCACTTCTCAAACACTTTTTGTAAGCATGATAGATGTTCTTTCCAAGAGGAATAAACGCAAAGGTCATCTAAGAAAGCTTCACAAAACTCCCTCAAATATTCTCTAAAAGCAGTGTTTATTAATCTTTGAAAGGTAACAATGGCATTGGTTAAGACAAAAGCCATAACACAAAATGCAAACACTCCAAATTTAATTATAAAGGTTGTTTTAGATTGTTCCTCTAGCACAATTGTGATTTGATTGTAGCCAGTGTACCCATCTAAAAAGCTATAAGCTTCCTTCCCTTCAACTCTTTCAAGCACATGTTCTGAATATGGCAAGGGGTAATGGTCCCTCCTAGTCCTTCTTGAGATCCACGCACACTCTGAGTTTCCCATTATTTTTTGTCACAATCACTATTGGAGACATCCATTCTGAGTGCTCAATAGGGTATATGAACTGGCATTTCACAAGCTTTTCAATCTCTTCTTGAACGATCTTTGCATATTTAGGATTCATTGGGTAGGGTCATTGCTGAACTGGTTTAGCCATGCTATTCATGGGGATTGTGTGTTTCACCATGGAAGGTGGAACACCTTTCGTATCATGATATGTCTAGGCAAATATATCCCTAAATTTCTTGAGAAGTTCTTTAAGTACACACTCCTCAATGTTTGTCAGATCTTGGGCAATGAAAACAAGTTTGGACTCTTCTCCTGGGTCTGCTAACTCTATTTCCTTAACTATCGTTGTACCGTCATAAACTCCATTGCTTCCATCGACGGGTTTCCTTTGAGCCTTTGTATACACAACCTTACGCTCCTCTATGGTGTAGAATTTGAAATATTCATGTGCAGGGTGTATGTCTGTGGGGTCCTGTTGTTCTATCGACTGTGATTTCACTTCCGATTCCTTTTGTGTTGAGCTAACTCTTTATGAAGAATCTATAATACAAACTCTTTGGAGGGAGGACCGGCTCCAAGTAAATCCGGTCCTCAACTGTGCACGTATGTTGCACGTGTCAAAGAAAGGGACTTGTCGTACACTGTGTGCGAGCCACAAATGGCTGCAAGCACACAACCAGACTAATCTAGCAAGATCAAGAGAGCAAGGGTGTGTCATTCACCGCTCTATGCTTGCCTTTGGGGACGATTCCTCGCCGCGAGAAAGAGGGAGCTACCACCATGCCGCGCTCAACCACCTTTCCGTCGCAATGATCAATCACTCTCTCTCTCTCTCTCTCTCTCTCTCTCTCTCTCTCTCTCTCTCTCTCTCTCTCTCTCTCTCTCTCTCTCTCTCGTATACATACACACATACACAAGGAGATGAAGAAGAAGATGGAGATGAAGCAAGAGCACTCTTCAATTGCACAAATGAGAGAATATGTGATTTTTAGGTTTAGGTGAGTTTTATATGAGCTCGCTCATTCACACTTGGGCACCCATGCTTAGCCAACTAACCCTTGAATGTTCCAGTTAGAGTGCACCTCTCTAAGGTGATCGCTCTTACCCTTTTCCTATTGGACCGACAAGCTTGCGGTCCCTGACTCAAAACAATGTAATATCTGTGGGTGTTTACTGGGCCGACGCCTATTTGCCAAGGTCAGCACCAAGCGATAGGGGGCGTTTGGGCAGTCACCAAGCCTCCTATTCGCTCGATGTTGACTTCTTTGTTGCATGTATGTCTTTGACACCAAGGTCAGCACCAAGCGATAGGGAGCGTTGGGCAATCCCCAAGCCTCCTATTCGCCTAGTATTGACTCAACTGCCTCTTGTAATAACTTTAACACCCAGGTCAACACCAAGCCATAGGGAGCGTTGGGCAGTCTCCAAGCTTCCTGTTCGCCCATTGCTGACTCCACTATCTGACTTGTTGGTTAACATCAACTATTGTCATGTTTTCTAATACTCTCTTTCTTGCAAAAGTATTGTTCATGCCAAGTTACTTAAGTACTATGTTTATGTTGCTACCATCAATTAATTTCACCCTCTATGTTCTCAAAGTAATCTCACAAAAATGCTCACTCTAATTCTCTTACTTCTGCTATTCTCAAAGTTCATAGGCCATTTCCATTACAAGTGTACAATAGTGTGCTTGTATAACACTTTTGTAGAGAGAAGTAACATAATTCATATCTTGACCCGCCTACTTTGTATATGGTCGTGACTGTACCAGAGTGACTTAGATATGGCACTTTGCCTGTGAACATAAATAAAGAATATTTCTAGACATCAATAACTTACCTCCTCCTTGATAGAGTAGCTAGTGTTATCATGGAGGCATATACAATGATGGGGTGTCGTACATTGATCGTACTAGTACACCATGCATACATATCAAAAAATAGAATAATAAGCTCTTGGCTTCAATGATAGTGTCAACCATGTGAGCCCCTGGTATATGTGCCTTGCACGATTACACTAGCATGGATACATCACAGCGTGCATCGGTGCACAAACAATGAGCTTAGATCCACGTAGTGCCAAAGATGTGTGCCCTTAGCGTTGATCTAAAGTCAATCGATAATACCTTGGCACCTAAGAGAAGCCTTTCTTCCCATGAAGTCTGGCAAAGCACTTGCTTTGCATAGTTGAGAAATATTTTTGGTAATTCATAAGGAAGAATCTCGCTCGAATCTAACTCATAGCCATATGTACTACTCGAATGAGTTAGTGTACGTATCATATACGCCCTCCTGTGACGTGAAAACCTGTAGACATCGTGGCAAGTGCCCCCAAGTTCTTATGCTCATAGCATATTTCAAACGTGGGAAGTCTTGTCTTTGCATGATACATCTCAGTAGCCCCACTTTGGAAGCTACCATTACTCATAGCTAACCGATACTCTTGCCAATTTACAAATGTTATAGCAAAAGAAAGCCGACCTTGTCAAGCATTCACAGATACTTGACCTTGTTGAATTGTACTTGCAAGTTATGCATCTTGTACCTGCTTGGCTTGATGACTATTGTCCTTGATCATTCACACACCCATTGCGCATGCCATGGCTATCAAGCACAATAAATAAAATCAACTGCGTACCTCATTAAGTATGCATGCCTACTAGTATTGTTGTCGTAATAACCGAATGAGTTGCAATCAAGGAGAAAACCAAGAAAATATTTGCCAGATACCATTGCTGGTTCAATCTTCTCTAGTTCCTGTTGTTGAGGGCCTTGCCCAATTTACAACCGACTTGGAAGCTTCAAATTACTAGGTAAAGAGTACCTGAGGTGTGATGTAGTGGTTGCATGAACCTATTGCCAATTACTCATAAAAAAATTGAATGAGTTTGGTTTGTCGATAATGGGTTGGTCATGACAGCCACAGACCTTGCATGTGACTTCATGCCCAACATCCTTGCCTTATTGGCCACAAGCCCTGCCTGAACTTGCCATTATTGTTAGGCAACTCTGCCTTTGTATCAAAAGTAGGTTTTGAAGATATCTTGGTAGAAATCTGCAAGATTAGTTCATACATGGATTAAGAAACCCACAAAAATGAAAGGTCATATGTGAAGACCATGTTAGGATTGAAATACATAGCTAAATTCCTTGCATATCGTTGTTATTTGGATTCCCTTACTGGAGCCTCCACATGACACGTAGCTCATGCCTTGCATGCATTTGATTTTCCTCATGCTTTTCCGAACAACAAAAAATGACTCTTACAAGACCGCTTCAGACGGCGAGAACATGTCGTCATAGCCGCAATGCAACATCTTGCATGCTGCATGGCCATCCATACCAAGCTTCTCGTGAATCCAAGTTGGCTTGCTACCATGGCAATTCACCCTATTGATTCTCAAATCATGCTCGAATGTTTAAGATCTTTTGTAGCCAATCCACAATTTTTAGATAATCAGAAAAATTTTGTGGTACTTAGAATGTCCAAGAACCCGTGCCGGCTTTGTGTACTGCCATCAGCTTGTACAACTTGGCAAGATCTTGAGGGCTTATGTGCATGTCTGTGGCGGGGTGGGCATGCACCCTTGATTACTTCAAAGAGTCAAAAAAGGCATTGTTGGTGACCGTGGGTGTGTACACTCTTAAGCCATTTATGGTGAGGAACGTGAGCAGACATTGTTGAGGAGAGATGAAGCCCGTGCCCTCTGTGGTCATCCTCTGGCTATGTTATAGAAGCGAGAAATCACCAGCATGCCCAAACTCACTAAGCTCGCTCGCATGCGGTTTGGTGGTGGTCGCGCTTCTCTCCCCCCTCGCCGCAAGCGGCTCTGCACACGTTCTTCTCCAATCGGCCAAGCCTTCCGCGCCTATCGAGGGTTCTTCTCCTCAGCTCAAGTGTTGCATGAGCATGCAAACAAGTGAAGAGGACCTTACCGTTCCCCCCAAAGTTAGCCTAGCTTTGATGCCAATGTAAGATTGAGGGAACTTCCATGTAGGATCCTTCGCCCTACCACCCATAATATAGGCCCTTTGGCCATCCATAATTAGAATCCCCTATCCACAACTAGCAGTTGGCCTGGGTCCATGACCCCCCTTGGGTTTTCCCTTGGCATTACACCCCCCCCCCCCCCCCCCCCCCCCCCTTTAAAAAAAAAAAAGGTAAAAATAAAATGATCCATGTGCTACAAAATATGGTCGATAGTGTATGTTATCATTATTGAGGGATGTGCTTGTAGAATTTGTAGCGAATGGACCCTAATTATCAAGCCAAATGACGAGCCACACAAAACCTACTAGAATTTAAAAATATTGATGACCCATCTCTTTCAAAATAAAAGGATGACCTCCTACTTTTGGCGGTTGAGGTTGTTCCCATTGAAAAAAAAGCAGTTACCACCATTGGAGAAACTTGTAGAATGCTCTTATGGATGTAGCAGGCCACTTGTGGTCCGCTAGTTGAGCCTATATGGGGGAGCCCTCTATAGGCTCAATTGTAACTTATGGGGGAATTGTAATGAATGGGTGAGACCCTATTTATTCTATAACCGAAAGAAGAATTCAAGAAGTGCCACATGGCACTAAATACATAATTGTAAGCAAGAGGCGGTATCCTCAGACGAAAATCATCGATAGAGAGCCCGGGCTTCGTGAGGCGGGGGAGAGCCCATGCATCAAGAGCTAAAAGGTGAGCAAGCAAGAGTGGGAGAGAGAGAGAGAGAGAGTTTATTTTGTTGCTCTATGTGTGTGGGGACCCCAAGAACCATGAGAGAAAAGGTCAACAGGCAGGAGTTGGGAGATGAAGAGACAACCGGACAAGAGACACACACTCGTAATTGCTACTTCTCCATGCATGTGAGTTTTCCTTTGCTCATGCGAGCTTCTCTATCTCCATGACTGCTATGTGATCTCTTGCCTCCTTATTTTCCAGTGGGATTCACTCTTTATCATCTTTGGATCTAACTGTGAGACCAGGTTCCATTCTTCTACTTCCTCATCTTCTAGTAGTAACCAATTCAGCATCTCACCCCCTCTTCTTCTAGCCAAGGATTCAACTTCTTTCTTTGTTTAAATTCCAGTTGAATATTTAATATTAGATGTATTTGACCTGCTCAAAGATCATTCTCATTCAAATATTTTTTGACCTGCACCATATGGTATTCTTGTACTTTGATTTATGAATTCCATGTCACCTCTATTTGATCTATTCCTACCTATTGTATCCTCACCAAAATCTCTTCCATCCAGACTAACTGTTCTCTCCCCTTGGTTTGATTCAGTGAAGCTATTCGAGACTGTTCTCACTGTTCTTGTGCCTTCTTTTGATGTAGAATTTGTCATAAAATCTAATATCTAACCCAACTCAAATGATTTTCTCATATTAAACTGATCACTTAATGTGGGAGAATAAATGGGAACAAGGGGTAAGATACAGAAGTTCTTATAGATCTATTTCAACAGGGGGCCAATGGTAAAGGGGCCCAAATGAGAAATGGTCTATCAAAGAGCAAGGCTAACCAATGGAGAAAAAGACCTTAGGGTTGGCTTCATTAAAGCCTCCAAAGGTAACTGTTAAAAGCCTTAGGACATAGTCTTTAATTTTTAAAACTTTAGGCAATTAAGGTCCAAGCAGGCAAGGGGGTAGCTTAGTTAAGCAAGGGTTGTGCTTAAGCAGGGGGCCTGCATGCTTACCAAGATCAAATATCTTGCTACAAAGAGGGGGGCGAGCCCTACAAAGGAGGGATATGAGTAGCATGTATGCACCTCACCAAGGGCCCATGCTCTCATGAGAGGAAAGGGGCCACATGTTAAGTGTAGAGGCACATTGCTCAAGCAAGCAAGGACAATGCTTAAGCTAGGGCTGTGCTTAAGCAAGGGGGGTGCTAGCTTAACCTCACAAAAGGGAAAGAAGAACACTTGTCAAGAGGCTACACACCTTGCCCCAAAGGGAGCCAAGCTCTCATTGGCTAGAGGGCTACATGGCCCATTGAGCTTCAAGGAAAACCTAGGGAAGGGGGTCGACCAAGCTACCTTTCTCTCTCTCATTTGAGCATCCCACGAGCTCTCTTTCTCTCTCTCTCATTCTTCTCTTTACACACTCTTGTGAAGCAAGAACTCTATCTCCTTCTCCAAGCTTGGGAAGTTGAGTGCCTACTACAACAATCTCTTGGCTATGGATGCAAATCCAGACAAGAGAATGCTTATGCTTGCTTATCAATCTCTCTAATCTCCATTAACATGATGCTAAGCTATGCTACAAGACCTATGAGTGATTATGTGCAAGGGGTTATTGCTTTCTCTTAGAGCTACTTCTACTTATCTCTTCTTCCTCACTCGTTGCCAGCTCTCCTCACGTTTCATGGTGTTTGAGGTCTTGGGATTGAGTCTGGGCATTCTTCAAGTTCATGCTAATCATGTTTATTGTTGTTACCATGATAATGCTTGGTGAGTGAAGCTTACCATCTTCACCTCATCAAGAAGATCCAAGGAAACACGATAAATTGTATTGTAAACAAGTCTTCCATCATGGAAGAATCTATAATAGAAATGCCTATTGGAGGGGGGACTGGCTCTAACTGATCTAGTCCTCTATTGGTGTCAATTTATCTAAACTCTCACTCTCTAGTATTATTCATGTCATGTTAATGAAGTAATGTGTTAGTGTTGCTCTCTTCATCCAAGTACTTTCCTTCTCACTGTACATCTACACGCGAAGAAATGCTCAAGGAAATGCTCAATATGTTATTCACTTTCTGCTCTAACTCAAGTTAAAAGGATAATTCCATTACATTGGTATCAGAGCATTTGGTTTCAGAAGAGAGGTCCTTAAGTAGCCTATAAATGGTTGATGTTGTTAATTATAATAGGGTAAGTGGAACTGGGATCTATTATCGGTTTTGTTGAGCCCACTATGTGGGGCATGGTGCACACCTCGGGAGCTTTGGACTTAATAATGGAGTTGTTTTAGACTTGCGTATGACATTATCATTATTGAGCCATAAGAAGTCCGAAAGAAGCTAGCCCTCAGCAACTCTGCTATGTTAGACCTACTCCTCTACTCTCTATAATTAACCACTTTGAGCCATGGGTGTAGATACTTAAGAGCCGATTGTCAAAGGCTAAGAGGAGTGGCAGCTAGGTTTTGAATTACCAAAGCATACACTAAGTACATACATAAATTTTGTTAACATGGCTGACAATAATGAAGAGAGTAGAATGAACATTGATAGCTTTGATTTTTTACATGAAGGTGCTAATGATGATGGTCCCATGTTTGTGAATTATCTCGTCACTAGGTTGTAGCAAGCTCTGGGCAACCCTACTTGGAAAGCCGAAGTTACTCAACAAATTCGTGCTTATGGAATTTCCCTTCCCCTCCAAGAGGAGAGAGAGCTTAGGAGGCCTCTTGAAGAGACCCCCAAAAGAAGACTCTCTCCCATACAAGAGGAGGAATTCAAAGAGCAAGAAAGCAATGAAAATTTAAGTTCCTTTGAAGATGTGGCTCCACAAAGACAGTGGTCTAGATGATTGCCCACTCCTCCCAAGAGGAAAAGATCAACACACAGTCCTTCTCCTAGTCATTCCAAACGAGAAGAGAGGAAACAAAGGAAGAAAATGGCTAGGAAGAGGTCACCCTCTTCTCCTTCTTCTTCACCTTCCTCCTCTTCCGATGAAAGCTATGGCTATTCTCCTAGAGAATACAAGAGGGAAGGACATCGCAAATCATTCCGTGCATGGAGAAGGTCCCAAAAGCTAAAGAAGTTCAAGGAGGGAGGAAAGAGTATCTCTTTTCTCACCTATAAAGGCACCTTTGGTGCTACCGACAAAGTGTTGTCTTTCATCCAGCAATTTGATGCGGCTTTTGGAGACGAGGGCTTTACGGAGTCCTCCAAGCTACACCATGTAGCTATGTACTTTCAAAAATCAGCTCGTCAATGGTGGGCTAGCCTTCGTGGCAACAACGAAGCCCCAAAGACATGGAAAACTCTACGAGTTTCCATCATGAAGCAATTCCTTGCAAGCGATACAAAGGACAAAGTGCTTACCGAATGGCGCAGTTTGAAGCTTCTCTCTCATGAGTCTATCCACAAGTATGTAGACAAGTTTTGGGATTTACATCTCAAGGCCACTATCTTTCAAAAGATAGACCTTGCCGAGCAAAGGCAACAATTATGTGCAGGATTACCTGAAGAAATGGCCGAATACATCAACTCTCAACGGCCTGGCTGAAAGGCATAGGGAACTGGAACATGCTCATCACCACCCAATCATGCCCTATATAGACCCTTGGCCTGCTAAATATAGGGACCCCCTTGACTGCATGTCCGTCTTGGCCCTTGGCCGTGCTTGGTCCCTTGGCCTGCTAAATATAGGGACCCCCTTGACTGCATGTCCGTCCTGGCCCTTGGTCGTGCCTGGTACTACCCTTGGCATGACATTACTCCCCCCTTGGAGAAGCGTTTTTGTCCTCGAAAACAAGAGTGATGATACATTATTGTTTTCTATAGTGGCATCCTTCATGGATCCAGCTGTTTGGTTAACTGGAACACGGTTCAGCAGGAGGTTCAATAAAACCAAGAGTAGTAATTAATTGGTTTTTGACAAATGATGAGCTAATAGGTGTGATCGGAGTGTTCAATTTTTCAAGTGGGGTTTAATAGATAGAATCTAGGGAGATGCTCCCATTCCTTTTGGGAGAGAAATCCAAGACCTGGCACGTGGAGGAGAGAGACAAAGAGATTCTGTTGCTAGTTGTAAATGTGGGTGCTCAGGGAGGAGGAGAGATTTTTGGCTTCTTGTTCATTGTGAAGCCTTGCGCCAGAGTGTGGTCCACTAGGACCTCAAGGAGCTGTAAGATCTCACTTCAAGGCGATGAGCACACTTGCCTAAGATAGAATCCTTGGAGGTGGAAGGATGGAGTGCTTGGTTTCGAGCTAGTTGTGCATCTCGGATGTGCAGAGAAATAGAGAGCCCGTATTTTCCCACTGCATGTCCTCGATTAGAAAGGAAATATTAAGATGGATATCAATGACTTTTTTTTGCAAAAAATCACAAATTTAACTGACAAAATAGTTTTTAAATTTCCAACTTGAGTATCCATGTTTCTCTTCATACCTCTACTCACATTGTTGTCCATTTGCAACCATCTTGTGTTACCGATTCCTATCCAATCATAGTGTGTAGACTCCATTTAGAACACACATAAGTATGCAAAACAAGTTATCACACAAAGATGTACCCAAAAGAGTACCTCTTTTCACTTTCCATGAAAGAAACTTGCTAACATAACTCATCAGCCAAAGTTTAAGGCCTTGACTTGTTTTCCAATTTCAGCAGTAAACAACCCCACCATAACTAGTGTTCAAGGTTGAGAACTTGATTTATACATGAAGAGACTACACCTAGTCGCAAACATGCTTTAACTTATGGTAAGCAAACTCCAAGTAGAGCAATAAATGCTTACTAATTGGATCGCTTGGTGCTAATGTACGCACTTTGCATATCCTTCAGCACAAGATCACACTTTGTAATTTGCCTATCCCCTTGGATAACTGACAGTTTTTAGGTGTTTTCCCCATGATTTACAGACAGTCTTCCAAATGGCCCGTAAACGGGGATCACAATATCATACAACATTGCTGAGCAAACAACAATGTCCTGATGAATAACCATCTTGGCTGACGTGAAAAATCCACAAGCACCCAAACCGAGCCATGACCTCTATTGGTGATTGGTAGATCCAAAAGTAAGCTCAGAGAGATACTGCACATAGAGTGCAAATTTTTTCATAAGCAACGGATGTGATGAATATACATGCTTCTCTAAATCAGCCTTTGCTAAACACTAGGGCCCATAAAACCTAGTGTGCATGCATTTAGCAAAAAACAGATTTGAATCTATATATCATGATTAGCTTTGCCAATACTTATGGTGAATGTGATGCTCGTAGCACACATTAAAGAGGAATGTAAATAGTTTGAAAAAGAAACTAAATACTGTCTGCTGCAATTATTTGCAAGCCTTGCTAAAACGTTTGAACCATAATAGAAGGTGAAACATTAATCACTTCTAGGGACAAACAATGAAACTTTTTCATTAACAACTTAGAGCCTTGCTATATGTATAAACAACCATTTGTAATGTTGTTTAGCAGTACTTGTACCTGAACAAGTCAGTCTAAGTATCCGATAATTTTTGGCCACCAAAATTGCTCCTGATACGTCGTGCTGAAAATGGTCTAGAAAACAGATTTGACCAGCACCTAGGGACTTTGTCATGACACATACTTAAAAATGATGGGTGCCAGTGTCAGTCCAGAGACTCATATTCTCCACATGTGGAATATGTCTCATGTAAGGATGTTTAAAAAAGAACATCCTTCAAGTACAAGATGTACTTGTGTGTGGAGGTAACTCTAAACACTCTGCAACAAGAGTGAGAGGGACCCTCATCCATTTCTCCACACTGGCTAAACCGAACTCCTTGAGTCCCTAGACCATGTGTGTGGAGGTAACTCTAAAAACTCCGCAATAAGAGTGAGAGGGACCCTCATTCATTGCTCCACATTGGCTAAACCGAACTCCTTG
This sequence comes from Adiantum capillus-veneris, assembly GCF_014529385.1. Taxonomy (NCBI): domain Eukaryota; kingdom Viridiplantae; phylum Streptophyta; class Polypodiopsida; order Polypodiales; family Pteridaceae; genus Adiantum; species Adiantum capillus-veneris. The sequence continues at coordinate 58,882,815 of NC_140956.1, forward strand.
AGTCCCTAGACCATGTTGTATCTCATGTGACAACATGTGCCAAATCGAATCCGACAAGTGGATTCATAACAGTATAATGTACATTGGACACTACGGCCCAAAATACTTGTTCTGACATGCCCTTGGCATGGCCCTGGGGATTGAACTAAAAGTTCAGTTACCCGTATTCAAATGCACAGGAGCACGTCTCCCACCTGTGAAAAAACGAAGCAACATTGCACTGGAAACCCTGTGTGTTGCCTTTGCAATCCAAACCCGTTGGGTAGAATCTACGTAGTCAAACCCCTTGGTAAGATCCTTTGTAGAAACTGCTCAACTAGCAGGTAACGGTAATCAACATAGTTAATCGTGTACAGAATGATAAGACAATGCGTCCATAGACACTCATAGTAGTGCTATAGAGAGAGCAGGAGATCCACACAAGTGTAAAGCCTAGCTCTTTATGGACAGCCATGATGTCGCAACGGTTTGTTGCATCTAAAATCCATGGTAGAGATCAGCTGAGTTGAGTTTATGTTTATGAAAAACTCAACGCGAGTGTCGCACTGAAAACATGTCATGCAAAACTGACACCCTAAACATCCGTAATGAAAAGATTCTTTCTTGTCTATTAACGTCGTTGTGTACTCCACTGGGTAGATCTGTTCGATCTTAAGAACAATCACCCAAGGAATGCCAACAGTTGGGTCGTACCCGAGATCTGACAATGACTCTTAGCCAACGTATGTGGCTCATAGCCCTTATGGCAAGTAGTGTTCAATCGACGAAATGATGAAGATTAATGTAGAGGGCGTCTTGCCCAATTTCTAGCTGAGAGTTAGAGCACCTTAGCTCATGCTGACTCCCAAACAAAACATGTATCAAAAGATTCTTAAAAAGTTTTCATTATTCTTCACACACACACACACACACACACAGAGAACATGCAATGCCCCGCCTTCCTCCCTCTTCGATAGCTCTCCCCTCTCCTGGCTCTGATACCAGTGAAAGGCATAGGGAACTGGAACATGCTCTCATCACCACCCAGCCATGCCCTATATAGACCCTTGGCCTACTAAATATAGGGACCCCTTTGATTGCATGTCCGTCCTGGGCCTTGGCCTGCTAAATATAGGGACCCCCTTGACTGCATGTCCGTCCTGGACCTTGGTCATGCCTGGTCCTACCCTTGGCATGACACTGGCTCTATTAGCGAAGTAATCCATCACACCATGGTTGCTTCACACATCAATTTCCATCAAGGGGCTCGACGGAATGGCAAGCCCATGGAAAACAAATACAAAAATGATGCAAAGGGGAAGACCAATGCTCAGACTTCCTCCCAAGGCACTTCCAACAACAACAACAACAACAACAAAAATTGGTCCAGGAGAAGGGAGTTTACAAAGGTAAAAACAAACTCTCTCCTAAAGAGCTTGAAGCTTTTTGCAAGGAACATAAGTGTTTCAAGTGTGGGGAGCAAGGACATGGCTATCGTTCTTGCCCCAAAAAGAATGCTCGCAATGAGACTCCTAGGGCTTCCACCATCCAAGCTCCAAAAGAGGACGCTCATTGCAAAGGATCATCACTTTCCTATGCTTGGGGAAAGGTAAGAGAGCATGACGCCTTCATCTTTTTTGACCCTGGCTCTACTCACAACTTCATATCAACGAAGTTGGCCACCAAGTTGGACATTCAAGCTTTCGAAATGGGAGATATGGTAATGGCCGACGCAGCTTTCAAGGGAGAGAAAGCCTCTGTTACTCCCTTGATTGGGAAGTTGAGGCTTCATGTCCAAAGCTATGTCAACAAATAAGACTTCTTCATCTCTCCTATCCAACATGAGGATGCTATCCTAGGGGCGCCATGGTTTGATCACATGGCTGCCAATATGAAGTTCCCTGAAAGGAGAATCTACTTCACCTACAGGGGAAATCATATGTATATAGATGCTAGTGAGTGTGGTTGCACTATTCCACTTGTAAATTCTCCTGCTTTTGATAAATCAATGAAGAGCTCAGTTTCTGCATATATGATTTTTGTCAAAGAGTCTCTAAAAGATCCTAATGTTTCATCAAATGTAAATGGTAGGAATCAAGAAGAGTTAGACTTGTCTAATTTTCTAAAAGGATTCCAAGATGTGTTCATTGATGATATCCCTATGGACTTACCTCCAAAACGAGGGGATGATGACCATCGTATTGAGCTCCTTCCAAGAATCTCACCATCAACAAGCCTCCTTATCAAGTCTCTCAAGCTCAACAAGAGGAGACCATGAGGCAAGTACAGGAATTGGTAGACAAAGGGATGGTGAGGCCTAATTACTCTCTCTTTTGTTCTCTAGTCCTTTTAGAGCAAAAGAAAGATGGTACATACCGTATGTGTGTGGAAACCATATCACTATCAAAAACAGATTTCCCGTGCCTCGGGAAATCTATTCTCTAGTCCTTTTAGAGCAAAAGAAAGATGATACATATCGTATGTGTGTGGACTACCGAGCATTAAACCATATCACTATCAAAAACAGATTTCCCGTGCCTCGGGTAGAAGATCTATTTGATAAGCTACAAGGCTCTACCTACTTCAGTAGGATTGACCTTAAGAGTGGCTATCATCAAATAAGGATAGTGGATGAAGATATCATAAAGATCGCGTTTCGCACAACATTTGGTCTTTATGAATATCTAGTCATGCCTTTTGTCTTGACTAATGCACCAGCTACGTTCAATCCTCTAATGGAGAAAATTTTTAGACCTTATAGTAAATTTATTAGAGTGTTCTTTGATGATATCATCATCTACTCCAAATCTTTGGAGGAACATAAGCAACACCTCCAAATGATTTTTTAAGCATTAAGGGAGAACAAGCTTTTCCTCAACCAAAAGAAAAGTGAAATTTTCCTTCAAGAGATTCAATACCTAGGTCATATTATCTCTCAAGATGGTATCCGTATAGATCCATCAAAGTTAGAGGTAATAAAAGCATGGCCTAATCCAAGGAAAATACATGAGCTAAGAAGCTTTATTTGTATGTGCACATACTATAGGCGCTTCATAGAAAAATTCTCTCAAGTAGCAGGACCACTACATGACTTAACTAAGAAGAACGTTAAGTATGTATGGACTGCTAAGGAGCAAAATGCTTTTGATAAGCTTAAGGAGAAGCTTACCTCTCAACCAGTCCTCATGCTTCCCGATCTCTCAAAACCATTTGAGGTTCAATGTGATGCTTGTGGTGATTGCCTTGGAGCAGTTTTGCTTCAAGAAGGGCATGCCATAGCATATGAGAGACGCAGACTCAATACGGATGAACGAGTCCTGGGCATTTATGAGAAAGAGCTTTTAGCTATTCTACATGCCTTAGACACGTGGAAGCACTATGTATTGGGGACTCCATTTATTCTACAAACCGACCACCAAAGTCTCAAGTATCTCATGACGCAAACCAAGATGCCCGACAAACAAATGAGGTGGAAAAATTTTCTTTCGCAATTTAATTCTCATATTGCTCACATTGCTGGTAAGCACAATCAAGTGGCCGATGCACTTTCACGACGACCAAAAGTTAATGCGGTGTCTATAGCTACTCACAATGATCTATCTTCTATGATTGATGAGTATGCCACTGACCCTGATTTTAGAGACATAATGTCAGCCCTTGCTTTGAGGAAGAAAGAGGAACCATTCACCTTGTAGGATGGTTATCTTATCCACGGCAATAGGCTATCTCATGACGCAAACAAAGATGCCCGACAAACAAATGAGGTGGGAAAATTTTCTTTCGCAATTTAATTTTCATATTGCTCACATTGCTAGTAAGCACAATCAAGTGGCCGATGCACTTTCACGACGACCAAAAGTTAATGCGGTGTCTATAGCTACTCACAACAATCTATCTTCTATGATAGATGAGTATGCTACTGACCCTGATTTTAGAGACATAATGTCAGCCCTTGCTTTGGGGAAGAAAGAGGAACCATTCACCTTGTAGGATGGTTATCTTATCCACGGCAATAGGCTATGTGTTACCCATTCCCTTCGTGAGAAAGTTATGTATGAATCCCATGCTCCTCCATATGCAGGGCATAGAGGTATTCAACCTACTCTTCGAGGAGTACAAACATATTTCTTTTGGCCTACCATGAAAGTGGACATAAAAGAGTATGTTTCAAAATGCGTAGTATGCCAAAAGGCCAAATATGATAGAGGGAAGCAAAGTGGATTACTCCAGCCATTGCCTATCCCAAATTCACCATGGGAGAGTATATCCATGGATTTCATCTTTGGATTACCAAAGTCTATCCATGGGAATACGGGAATATGGACAATAGTCGACAGTTTTAGCAAACAAGCACACTTTATTCCTGTCAAAAAGACTATTAAGGCACACCAAATGGCAACTCTCTTCATATCTCAGATTTTCAAACACCATGGATTACCAACATCCATCGTGTCAGATAGAGATCTTAGAATGACCAGTAATTTCTGGAAAGGTCTCTTTGAAAATCTAGGAACAAGATTAAATTTCTCTTCGGCCTATCACCCACAAACGTATGGCCAAAGTGAGATACTCGATCTACTCAAGACTTATGTTACCGAAGTAGATCAACGCTCACAATGGGAAAAGTACTTACCTCTTGTAGAGTATGCCTACAATAATACTGTACATACTTCTAGGGAAAAGAACCTTTTGAGATTATTGAAGTCCCTTGCTACTCAAAGTACATGGGAAGATCTTCGCTGCAGATGAGTATAATCGTGACCTACAAGAATCTTTTCAAAAGATTAAGGAGGCTATATCCATCTCTCAACAATGACAAAAAGCTGTTGTTGCTGACAATCACATGAGGGCCTTAACATTCAAAGAAAATGATTGGGTCTTGCTTAAGTTTCCTAAGGATCGATTAAGGCAAACCACGAGAAAAAATCCTACGGGCCATCAAAAGTATTATGCTAAGCTAGCAAAAAGATACTATGGTCCTTTCCAAATTTTGAAGCCCATCAATGAGACGGCTTATCAACTCAAGTTGCCCAACCACTGGCTCATACACAACGCTTTTCATGTGATCCTACTTAAGCCCTACAAGGGAGAGCCACCAAGTGAACCAATCATTGAAAACCTGAAGACCAAGAAGAGGTGCTACAACCCGAAGCTATCCTTTGGCATGAAGACAAGGTACTACAACATGGTAAGACTATCCATCGGTATCTTATTAAATTCAAAAATTATCCTTTTGAAGATGCTAGATGGATGCAAGGGATACAACTTAAGGATAGTATGAATCTTGTCAATGCTTACAATGCTACATTAGAGTAACCAAATGTACAAATTTCTTTTAAATGATCCATGTTTTTGTCTTAACAGACTAGTTTTTTTCTTGTGCACAAAATTTAACTAGTATGCATGCTTACAATCATGTTTGTGATGACGACGTCTCTCAAACACCAAGTAGAATTTATCACTCTACTTTATGAAATGGACTAAAGAGCAGACATTCTTGCGGAAACTATGTCTCCCAAGCACCAAATGGATTTGTCATCCATCATGGAAAGATGTCATAGGGTACAAAGGGATCCTCTACCCGCTACGTAAAATTGACTAATGACTTCGACTTTATCTCTTCTACCTCATAGTCGAGGACGACTATGATTTCAAGAGAGAGGTAATGTTATGAAATCTAATATCTAACCAACTCAAATGATAATTGAGAGAATAAACGGGAACAAGGGTTAAGATACAGAAGTGCTTATATATCTATTTCAACACGGGCCCAATGGTAAAGGGGTCCAAATGAGAAATGGTCTATCAAAGAGCAAGGCTAACCAATGGAGCAAAAGACCTTAGGGTTGGCTTCATTAAAGCCTCCAAAGGTAAGTGTTAAAAGCCTTAGGACATGGTCTTTAATTTTTAAAACTTTAGGCAATTAAGGTCCAAGTAGGCAAGGGGGCATCTTGGTTAAGCAAGGGATGTGCTTAAGCAGGGGGCATGCCTGCTTACCAAGATCAAATATCTTGCTACAAAGAGGGGGGCGAGCCCTACAAAGGAGGGATATGAGTAGTATGTATGCACCTCACCAAGGGCCCATGCTCTCATGAGAGGAAAGGGGCCACATGTCAAGTGTAGAGGCACACTACTCAAGCAGGCAAGGGTAGTGCTTAAACTAGGGCTGTGCTTAAGCAAGGGGCGTGCTAGCTTAACCTCACAAAAGGGAAAGAAGAACACTTGTCAAGAGGCTACACACCTTGCCCCTTCTCATTGGTTAGAGGGCTACATGGCCCAATGAGCTTCAAGGAAAGCCTAGGGAAGGGGGTCGACCAAGATACCTTTCTCTCTCTCTCTCTCTCTCTCTCTCTCTCTCTCTCTCTCTCTCTCTCATTTGAGCATCCCACGAGCTCTCTTTCTCTCTCTCTCTCTCATTCTTCTCTTCACACACTCTTGTGAAGCAAGAACTCCATCTCCTTCTCCAAGCTTGGGAAGTTGAGTGCCTACTACAACAAGCTCTTGGCTATGGATGCAAATCCACACAAGAGAATGCTTATGCTTGCTTATCAATCTCTCTAATCTCCATTAACACTATGTTAAGATATGCTACAAGAGCTATGAGTGATTATGTGCAAGGGGTTATTTCTTTCTCGTAGAGCTACTTCTACTTCTCTCTTCTTCCTCACTCCTTGCCAGCTCTCCTCACCTTTCATGGTGTTTGAGGTCTTGGGATTGAGGCTGGGCATTCTTCAAGTTCATGCTAATCATGTTTATTGTTGTTACCATGCTAATGCTTGGTGAGTGAAGCTTACCATCTTTACCTCATCAAGAAGATTTCAAGGAAACACAAGAAGTTGTATTGTAAACAAGTCTTCCATCATGGAAGAATCTATAATAGAAATGCCTATTGGAGGGGGGACTGACTCCAACTAATCCGGTCCTCTATTGGTGTCAATTTCTCTAAACTCTCACTCTCTTTTACAAGTATTATTCATGCCATGTTAATGAAGTAATGTGTTAGTTTTTCTCTCTCCATCCAAGCACTTCCCTTCTCACTCTACATCTACACACGAAGAAATGCTCAAGGAAATGTTCAATATGTTATTCACTTTCCGCTCCAACTCAAGTTAAAAGGCTAATTCCATTACATCATTACCATGTTCAAATCTATTTATGTAATAGGGAAGATGCTCATTGAGGCTAGCATTCGTTCTATCTTTTTGGCCCCATATTTCCTACATAATTTCTCAGGTTGCATGGATCTTTTTTGGCTTCTGATGTTGTTTGTTTGGATCTAGATCCTTCTGTTTGATTCTTGTATGGTGGATGTCTAGCCAACATAGCCATGTATGGCCCTTGCACTTTTGAGCCAAGTATACAGAAAGTTGTCCTCACAGTGCCATGCCTCTGATGGTGTTCTCTGTCTTCTAGCTGTTGGATCCTTGAGTGGAGATTAAGATTGCTCCTTCTGAACATTTTCTGTTCCTAGGTCCTTTTTAATGGCCTCGACCAAGTAAGCCTTGACTTGACGCATCTCTTTCTCAGGGTTCTCATTAGACCCTCTTATTGCATTCTAAGCATTCTTCTTACCATAGCTAGAAGCTAGGATTTCCAATCTTTGAGCTTTTGAAGCTATTGATGAAAGCCTTTGAAGGGATCAAGATTCTGAGTACTCTGGTTTCTCTGGACTCCTCTACTCCAGATGTTGATTGATATGAGTTGTGAGTATCCATTGCTCTTGCCACTCATCCACTTCCTTAGCCTTTCCCTTAGCCTTCCAAATAGCCATTTATTTTTCACACTTATGAGCCTCTTCACTTTGCTTCTTTGACTGGTCGTGTCATTTGGTATTGCTTCGATGACAACGCCAATGCTCCTAATGATCAAGCACACTAGTACTGGCTCTACCACCTTTCCTTCAACCACTTTAACTTTTACATTGTCTTGGCATTGCGTTGCAAAGTGGCCATACTTTCCACATGCGTAGCAACTGAAATTTTGTTTGAAAAAATAATCCTTCCACATCCTCGACTATAAAAATTGTGGTACCTACTTGTGCTAGCCATACCATTGGTCTACATTTTTAGATGCCTTCTCTTGCTCTTTCTTGGTCATTGCTATCATGTAGACATTCCCCTCGTAGCAGTGATGAATTCTAATCAATTGGTATTGGCTTTGTTCTCTACATTTTTAGATGCTGTCTCTTGCTCTAGATTGTTCAATGCTATCATGGAGACATCCTTCCCCTCCTAGAAGTGATGACATCTAATTTTACAGTTATTCCACAGGTGCCCAAAAGCTTTGCAATACATACATTGAAAAACACTCATCATACTGATGTTCTTTGGACTTGCATTTTGTACACTAGGTCTCTACTTTTCCAACTGGAGGTGTGGTCCTTTAGATCTCAAATATTTGTTTGGACAACTCCTCGATCTTTCTGCCCCATGCTCCCTTCTTCTTACTTTTGTATGTCTCTTCTAACTCCTTGTCATCCAAAGGTCTGGAGCTGATTGTTGAATCTTCACTCGTAGACTCATTGGACCTCAAACTTTCTTTCCCTCTTCGGCCTTTCTCCTTCTTGGTTTGCTGCTCTAGTTTTAGACCTCTTTGCACCATATCATTAAATTTTTTGGTAGGTGCTAGTACCTCATGTTCTCTGAGCTTCTTGCTCCTGAACCCACTTAGGAATCAAGCGCGCATACACTTCTTTGATGGCAGCTCGTTCAATTGTCTAGTCAAACCTTTAATCTAGTCAAACATTTAATCTTCTCTGCATAAAACCTAACTGAAAGCTTACCTTGCCTGATTTTATCCAACTCACATAGGTCATCCCCTTGGTTCTCACTGTATTCTAGCAAGAAGGCTGGCTTTGTTTGTCCCCACTGAATGATGGAAACTATGTCACTTAGACCATCTTTCAGCTCTTTCTGAATGTTGTCTATGGGAATGTGTTGTGTGTTTAGAGGTTCAATGTTCCTCGCCACCTCCGATATTTGGATTTTCTTTGGTTTCTTCACCTTGAAAGTGATGTTGGTCATCATCGTACCCTTGTTCTAATTCCTCTACCATTGTATTGATGATATCTTGATTTTCAGTAAACATTGTGGCAATTCTCCATCCTGGTGTTGAGCATCATACATGCATTGTGAATGATTGACTGACTTTGAGTTCTAACTGGGAGATTGGTTCTTGTCAAGGGCTTTAGCTCACCACTGTGATCGCCAAAATGGGATGAGTTGGATTGCTTTAACAATTATTGTAGAGTTAAGTAACTAGACAAATTAAGATGATCAGATGACTTGATGGGAACTTCAGACTTCAGATGATTAGACGACAGAGTCAAACATCAGATAACTAGATGACATATTTGAAACTTCAGATGACTTGACATTAGACCGGATGAACGAATGAACTGAATTGAAATAAAAGACTTCAGATTCTAGACATGGACTAAGACAATTGAGAATGTATATTCAAATTTAGAGTGGTTCGTATTCAAAACTTTGAAGTGATTGACTGAAAGATATAAATGATACAACGACTAGCACTAAATGCTCCTAAGCTCTCCTAGGCTTCTAAGCTGAGTTGCGTTGGCTAGAAGCGTCGATCCATCTAATCCAGAGACCCAAAATGGAATTAGTGAGTCCTTTTTATAGGTGATGGAACTGGGCTCTGGCTAATCAGAACAATCATACAATGCAGGGTAATTGGTGGTAACTCTGCCAGGTAACTGATCAGCTTCGAGGTAAATATTCAGACATAACCCACTGTCCAAGGTATCTCTCCAAGGGCTTGTTTCCACCTTCTACAACTTGTGACCAACTGGATATGTGAATCCACAAACTAGGTTACTTGTTGCTAGGTCATGTCCTTGTTGGCAGCCACATGACTGATCGCCTCTCTCTCTCTCTCTCTCTCTCTCTCTCTCTCTCTCTCTCTCTCTCTCTCTCTCTCTCTCTCTCTCTCTCTCTCTCTCTCTCTCTCTCTCTCTCTCTCCATATGCACGGGTTTGAGACTCATAGGATAGATCTATGAGGTCTCTTGGGAATGTCATACTGAGTTTCATATAGTATCTCAATCAACACATCTCTCTCTCTCTCTCTCTCTCTCTCTCTCTCTCTCTCTCTCTCTCTCTCTCTCTCTCTCTCTCTCTCTCTTCCCCTCACAATCTACAGTCCGTGTGCTACAAATTTGGTCGGTAGTGTAGGTTCTCATGGTTGAGGGATGCGGTTGTAGAATTTGAGTGAATGGTATTGTTGGGGTATAAAGCCCAATGTGGTCGCCCAGGTAAGTGGGTTGGCCGCCAGGTATGTACACATATTCTTTTGTAAAAACCTAATAAGAACTCACTATGCTCTACACATTACAGTAGAGCGAGTTCACCATATCGTCGTGCTCTTCTTCTCGCACTCTCTCTCGCGTCGCACTTCCGCTCGTACTCCTTCAACTGGTATCAGAGCTCAAATCGAGGCTCGGGGCAGCACTGCAGGAGGCTAGAGTCACCAGCTCAGATTGGAGTGAAATTCGACAGGCGAAGACACGGCCCCAAATCCTGTGGGTAAGCCCAAAGGGCTTGGTGTTCTCAGAATTTCATTCTGAGGTCATCTCGGCCACCGTTCGTCTTCGAAAAAGGTCTGCGCAGGCCATTTTCGACTACGTGGTCTCGGCGGGTGCAGATCCGACTCTGCAAATTTGGGGTTTTCGGCCTACGACTGCAGGTGCTGAGAATATCGACACTCCCAGAGTGTTGATTTGTGGCTGTCTACACATCGAAGGATGGCTCACAGTTCTTGGAGGCGTGTCACATACGACACGGGCGCATCTACACACAGACTGTAGGCGACATCCACTAGTTCATCAGGTAGCTTGTGTTTGCTGCTTGATATTCCAGATTTCATCCTGACATTGCAGGTACTTCCACATGGGATGTATTGTCAGAGATGATGTATGTTTGTTGAGGGTTTGCTCGCTGTGAGTCACGCAGCAAACAACCGCCGCAGCGGTTACAGCATATAGTGAAAAATTTGTGGATGTATGACTTTGTGGGAAGTCTATGTACTGTCAGATTTACTGCAGCCTTTGTTGAGGGTCGAGTGAGGTTTTATTGAGCTGGGGGATTCTCGAATGTTGAGATCCTTTCGGTGATACAGGTCTTGGAGCGATCCCTCGAGCACCCTTAGATAGGCAGCTAGGATGTATTGACTGTGAGTTAGACAGTTGGGATTGCATCTTTGCTTTACTACCGTTGAGGCATTGTCACAGTCTATGCTTACAGGACAGTGAGAGACAGTATAGGTGCAGGACAAGTTTACTCGCAGCTTACAGTGTCAGAGAGACAGTGTTTTTTGAGCTGTTTTTTGGTCTGTTTTTTTTTAGTACACCAGAGCCATTTTACAAAGGAGACTCTGCCAAAATTTATGCAGAATCTGAAGCTTTCTTGGTTCATTTGACAGGTTGATATTGGTTCAGAGGTCAGTTTACAAGGGAAACTCTGCCGAATTTTTCCCAGGAAAGTAAACCACTGTGAAGCATAGCTATGGCTGGATCACAGGACACTGCTCTTTACAATATCAAGAAGCTGGATGGAACCAATTTCTCATTGTGGAAGAAGCAGATTTGGCACGTGTTGGTACAAAAGAAGCAGATAAAACCTATAAAGCTCAAGGGGATAAAACCAGAAGATATGGGCGAAGATGAATGGAGCGAAATGGATGAATTGGCACTTTCTACCATTATGCTGACTTTGGCAGAAAGCGTTTACTTCAATGTAGCAGACGAGATGTCGGCTTATCAAGCATGGTTAAAGCTGAGTGATCTTTATGAGAAGCAGAGTGCAGCCTCACAGGTATACTGGCTTAAGAAGATTGTTGACTTGAAGATGAAAGAAGGGACACCTATGTCCAATCATCTGAATGAATTCAACACAATCTACAGTCAGTTGTCAGCTCAAGGTGTCAAGTTTGATGAACCTGTTAGAGCTATGTTCCTGTTGATCACATTGCCGAAAAGTTGGGACACTTTTCGCACAGCTTTGAGTAATTCTGCACCTCCAGATGGTTTGAACATAGCAGGTGTAGAAGGAAGTCTGCTTACTGAAGAAACCAATAGAAATACAATGGACAAAGGCAAAGGAACAGCCTTAGTTGTCAGGGGAAGGACCAAAGAAAAGTACAAAGGTGGAAAGAGGAATCAGTCTCGTAGCAAGTCCCGCAGTGCTAAAGGCAACAGTGACATAGAATGCTACCATTGTGGCAAGAAGGGTCACATGAAAAGAGACTGCAGAGAATGGAAAGCAGAAAAAGGCAAAGAGAAAGCTGAAGACCATGGTGAGAAGAACAAGTCCTCAGTGAAGATTCAAGAAATAAATGTGACAAACACTGTTGCAGAGGATGACAGTCTAGTGTCAGGAGACATCTACTTCTTGAAGAATACAATGGACTCAGCTCTTCTTACAGCATCTGATGGAAATGCACTGAGTGACTGGATTATAGACTCAGGGGCATCACTTCATGTGTCTCCAAACAAGGAGTGGTTTACCTCTTATGTGACCACTAAAGATCATGTTCGGCTAGGCAATGGGCAGACATGTGAGATCTTAGGTGTTGGAGATGTTCAATTGAAGTTTCAGAATGGCTCTTCTTTCACGCTGAAGAATGTGAGACATGTTCCCGCAATTACAAATAGCTTGATCAGCACAGGTTTACTTGATGATGCTGGCTACGTCACCACTTTTGGACAGAACATGTGGAAGATATCCAAGGGTTCTATGACAGTAGCACATGGAGTAAAGTCTGGAGGACTTTACATGATTTATGTATCAAATGTCTCTAAAAATGTAATCAATGTAACCGAGCAGCCGAACGTTTCTTTGTGGCATAGCCGGTTAGGATATATGTCCAAGAAGGGAATGGAAATCTTGTCTCGTTCTGGTTATTTGCCTGGATTTTCATTTAATGATTTTGAATTCTGTGAACATTGTCTGTATGGTAAGCAAACACAGCAGCCACATAAGCATAGAAGCAGTAGAAGAGATACACAGTTGGCACTTGTTCATAGTGATTTGTGTGGACCTATGCCTAACCTATCTCTAGGGGGAGCTTCTTACTTTATGACATTTATAGATGATTACTCGAGGAAAGTATGGGTTTACTTTCTCAAGCACAAGGATGAAGCGTTTAGTGTTTTCAAAACGTTTGTGACACTTGTGGAGAATCAGAGTGGCAAGAAGCTTAAATGCTTACGCACTAACAATGGTGGAGAGTATGTTTCAAAGGCCTTTCAGGACTTTTGTGAGTCAAAAGGTATAAAACGTGAACTTACTGCTCCTTACAATCCTCCTCAAAATGGTGTTGCTGAGAGGATGAATAGGACAATACAAGAGAAGGTCAGAAGTATGTTGTCTAATGCACAACTGCCAAATGGGTTTTGGGCTGAAGCTGTATCAACAGCTGTTCATCTTGTAAATAGATCTCCTAGCAAGGTTTTGCAGAAGGATTCAGTGCCAGAGATGGTATGGTCAGGCAAAATGCCCTCATACAAGCATCTCAGAGTCTTTGGCTGTGAGGCATATACTCACGTTCCAAAGGAATTTAGGAACAAACTTGAGCCAAAGAGTAGAAAGTGCATCTTTCTAGGCTATGGTAATTCTGGTGAGATGGGGTACAGACTTTGGGATCCCGAATCCAGAAAGGTTGTCCACAACAATTATGTTCACTTTAATGAATCCAAATATCATTCTAAACCAGAGAGGGTTGAGGAGATTAGAAGAGTTGTCTTCCAAGAAGATGGACCTGCACGTGCAAGACAAAATGTCAGGGCTCAAGAGGAGCAAGGACAAGATAGAGTGGAACCACAGGTTGTGGCTGAGCCTGAGCCACCTATTGTGCGTAGATCTGGACGTGTCACGCGACCTCCTGATAGGTTTGTTCCATCTATGAACTATGTCATGTTGACTGATTGCAATGAGCCTTCATGTTACAAGGAAGCAGTGCAAATGAAGGACTCCGGGAATTGGCAATTGGCCATGCAGTCAGAGATGACAGCTCTGCATAAAAACAAGACATGGAAGCTAGTTAAATTACCACAGGGCAAAAAGGCTCTACCTTGTAAATGGGTTTACAGGTATAAGATCACCGCTCATGATAGTCAGCCAAAGTACAAAGCAAGGCTTGTTGCCAAGGGCTTTAAGCAAGAACAAGGCATTGACTTTGATGAAGTCTTCTCTCCGGTCGTCAAGATGACTACATTGAGATGCTTTCTTGCATTGGTTGCCATATTAGATTTGGTGTTGCACCAAATGGATGTCAAGACAGCGTTCTTGCATGGTGATTTAGATGTGGAAATTTACATGCAGCAGCCAGAAGGGTTTGTTGAGAAAGGCAAGGAAGATTGGGTATGCCAGTTGTTAAAGAGTCTTTATGGCTTAAAACAATCACTGAGGGCATGGTACCATAAATTCCACAAGTTTATGCTTTCTAAAGGCTACAAACGTAGTGAATTCGATCACTGTCTATATACAAAGAAGGCTAAGGATGGTAGTTGGTTGATCCTTATTTTGTATGTGGATGACATGTTGATTGCTGGTAAGCACTTGGAAGAAATTTCAGCTTTGAAGTCAAAGATGGCAAAATCGTTTGACATGAAAGACATGGGTGAGGCAAGTCATATACTTGGTATGCGCATTGAGAGAGACAGATCAAAGAAGTTGATTTGGTTATCTCAAACAAAGTATATTGACAAGGTTTTGCAACGTTTCAATATGGAGAAGGGAAAGGCATTGAGTGTTCCATTGCCACCATATGTGAAACTTAGCAAACAAGATTGTCCTGTGTCTGAGGAAGAACAGGCTGAAATGGATAAGATTCCATATGCGTCTGCAGTGGATAGTTTGATGTATGCAATGATTGCTACTCGCCCAGACATTGCATTTGCAGTGGGAGTAGTAAGTCGATACATGTCAAACCCAGGCAAGAAACATTGGGAGGCAGTGAAAGGAATATTGAGATACCTGAAAGCTACAAAGAGTATGCGTATATGCTATGGGAGTCAGGAGCTAAGTGTAAAGGGTTTTACAGACTCAGATTATGCAGGTGACTTAGACAACCGAAGGTCTACGTCAGGGTATGTCTTTACATTGGCTGGTGGAGCAGTATCATGGCGTTCTAGATTACAAGATTGTGTTACTCAGTCTACTACAGAGGCTGAATATGTTGCAGCATCAGAGGCATGCAAAGAATCAATTTGGCTTAATCGACTAGTAACAGATTTGGGAATCAAAGAAGAGATGCCTGTGTTATATTGTGATAGTCAAAGTGCTATACAATTGGCTCGCAATCCAGTTTATCACTCAAAGACAAAGCATGTGGATGTGAAGTATCATTTCATTAGGGAAATACTCGAGGATAAGCAACTTCAGCTTGTCAAAGTTCACACCACAGAAAATCCTGCTGATCTACTTACAAAAGGACTTCCCTCAGAGAGCTTTGCGCATTTTCGCAAGCAGTTAGGTGTAGGGTAGTACATCACTTCTCTACATCTCTTGTATATTAGCTTGTATAGTAGCTTCTCTCACACTTAAAGTACCACATTGGACTTTAAGTGAGAGGTTGTTGGGGTATAAAGCCCAATGTGGTCGCCCAAGTAAGTGGGCGGGCCGCCAGGTATGTACACATATTCTTTTGTAAAAACCTAATAAGAACTCACTATGCTCTACACATTACAGTAGAGCGAGTTCACCATATCGTCATGCTCTTCTTCTCGCACTCTCTCTCGCGTCGCACTTCCGCTAGTACTCCTTCAGGTATCAAGCCAAATGATGAGCCATGCAACACCTACTAAAATTTTAAAATATTGATGACCCATTTCTTTCAAAATCAAAGGATGACCTGCTACGTTTGATGGTTGAGGCTACCCATTGAAAAAGTAGTAGTCAGCGCCATTGGAGCAACTTGTAGAATTGTAGCAGGCCACTTGTGGTCCCTAATTGAGCCTATAAAGGGCCTATGGGGGAGCCCTCTATAGGCTCAATGGGGTGAGACCTTAAAGAAGCGCTAGGCTCTTATCCAAGCGTGGATCAAATGAATACATGGAGGATTTGACCCAATGAAGCATGGCCAAGTGGCAAAAAGGGAGCCATGAGAAATGCCTCTTCTTTCGTTTTGGCCAAATCAATGGAACGATGTCGCCATTTCCATTGATCTTCGTCGCTCTGGGCATGTGTGTATGCTGAGGTTGTGCTGAGAACTGCATGCTGCAGAGCCGTCCGTGTAGCGAGGACTTGTCCGAGTTTACGTATCGCAGAGTTTTACTGAAACTGTGGTTTTCGCCATCGCCAGCGCGTGGCATTGGACCAGTCGTCTGCAAGTTGGACCCTCCGTTTCTACACCAGCTGCAAGCTCGGTC
Organism: Adiantum capillus-veneris; assembly: GCF_014529385.1. Taxonomy (NCBI): domain Eukaryota; kingdom Viridiplantae; phylum Streptophyta; class Polypodiopsida; order Polypodiales; family Pteridaceae; genus Adiantum; species Adiantum capillus-veneris. The sequence continues at coordinate 58,899,180 of NC_140956.1, forward strand.
TTGCTGGGCATGGCCTCCAATTTATGTCCCAATCTAGACATTCACAGTCCGTCGTCGTTTCTCACTGGTTGCATACCCTCAAAGAGGGTTGCGGGTGGCGTCTTTGATGCTCAACCCACGTGCAGACTGCGCACAGCAAGAGTACAGGCTTCTATGACGGATGGGTTATCTGAGGCTTCTACTGACAAAGCCCCATCAGGTTGGCTCTATGTTGAATATCCTCGGGCACCGCGGCCACCCCCCACCAATGGGCGCCTCTTTGATGTGCAGCATGCTTGGGAGGTTGTACGCCAAGACCTCCTCTACTGTGACTGGAAAGCTCGCCAGGATGTCTTGGCCATCAAGACCTTACATGACAAGGTAAGCCTGTAATGCCTTTGCGATCTGGGTGTGCTTTTTGTGAATGTAATGAATTTGGAGGGCCAAGTCTCAGTATTCCACCAATGTCATTTGGCTTTTTTTTCGAGCACCCACAGAGGTTGGCAGTGCAGTGGTGATGATATATGCCTTGTTCCTGCTTACTTGCTGGTTGTTTGCATGAGGTTGGAAGAATCGTCTTAAACGAAACGTCTGTGTGATTACGAAGGGTGTCTTTGGATATGCATGTTTGGATGTGAGGAATTCCCTAGGCCCTCAAAGGGTTCATGGATTCCTTAGGCCCTTTACACGGCGGTTGCCTCAAGAGTGAATATCTACAGTGATCATCCCAATTTCAGTGGGGGTTTTCCTTGAGCAACAGTAGAGCTAGTTATGAATATTGCAACACATTGTACACCAATTGGTTCTTTGGCTCTTCCATTGAAATGGTGGTCTTGCTGTCTGTGTCCTTTGACCTAGTTTGCCCATCAATTTGGTGTGGTTCAATCAACTTTGGGTATAAACTTTTTCGTGAGTGGAATCTCATAGTTATAGGGAATGGCCATTTTCAGGTCCGTTCCCATCCCAATTTCCCATTCCGGATCCCCGTTCCGTGTTTCAGACGTGAGTATCCGAAACAGGGAATGGCATTTCATGCATGTTGCCGTTCCGCGTTCCCCGATCCAATCTCCAGGTCCGGGTAAGTATGGAGTGGATGCCATTGGCAACAAGGCCTTCTCTGCAATCCCTGGGTTGTAGCTCTGGCCAAATAGTTATGGCTCTTCAAACCTGAAGTAGACAGGAATGATCCATTTTTTCCTTCAGTGTGGTCTTGTTCTAGGGCTACCGGTCACACAGAACCCTTCATAAAGGCGATGTTACTTTTTTTTTTCAGGGGGGGGGCTTATAGCCCTCTATTACCTTTATGTTCCAGAAAGATATACAAAATTTGATGTTGCATTTGGTTGGGCAACACCATGCTGAAATGTACTCATTTTTGAAGGGGAGGGAGAGTGGGCGGGGCTGAGAATTTGCAGGTGGGTCTGGAAGCGAATGGATATTTTCCCTGGATTGCATTTTGCCAATACGGTCTGATCCCCCTTTTCTCTTTTCTGCCTCTGCTCTAGTCTAGCCTCAGTGAGTTGGCCTTTTTAGTGTGGGATGTAAGACATTGCAGGGTTGTGCTAGATGTTTTGCCAAGCTTTGTGTGCATTCTAGGTAGATTGTGCAGGGCATTACACCTGGGTGGTTGGGACATTTATGGATGCTGGAATTGTCCAGTAAATGAAGATGTTTTTGTGGATGGAAGGGCATAGCTGCTGCTCACGTGTGAATTGGACGATGGAGATGTCTTTTTTCAAAGGGGTGAAGGCCTGTATTCATTTTTATGGCAGGGTATCATGTCTACTAAGATTTTTCCTCTCTAATGGAAGTGAAATGGGTTGCTTTGTACAGGGTGATGGTCTCCTTTTACATGGTAGAAAATTGAAATGGGAAGTTGTTATGTCTGCCAAGAAATTGTCTATTTTAGAATGCTCTATTTTCTGTTGCTGTGTTTAAGCCAAAGCATTGTCAATATTTGCCAGTGTAGTGACAGGAAATGGTGTCAGCAAACTATGCAAGTTGCAGCTTTCCTTCATTTCATGTCCACCATCTCCACACAGTGATATGGAATGGCCAGCCTGAGTATTCTATCACGTTGTCTCTTCTGAGTTCTCTCTCTCTCTCTCTCTCTCTCTCTCTCTCTCTCTCTCTCTCTCTCTCTCTCTCTGCCTCACACCTCACAACTGTGGACTATTCCTTTTGTTTGATTCTTTCATAAATTGTTTTTTCAATGAGTAGACCAACTGGCCATTTGAAGTGGAAACTTTCTTCTTTCCTGGTTTGTATTTGCCTTTTGATCGATATTTGGTATGAAAATAATTTTGAACAGGCGAGTATTGTTTCTGTGCCTATTGTTCACGTCGTTATAATTTCTTACAATTTTATGGCAAGGACCGAGTTTATTAACTCCTTTTGTAGCATCAGGATCTTCCTTACCTTATGAGAATAGTGTCAAAAATCTGAATAGATGTCCTCTACACTATGCAGACTCTGTGTTGGCAGAGGAAGCTATCCTAGGGTACTGTTAATGAAGTAACGTATGGTTTTTCTTTTTTATAAACAAGGAAAGGCAACTTGTGAATAAGCTTTGTGGTTGATTGTTTTTCTGCACATGTTGGATTGACTCATCTGGCTTGGCTATCAGAGTGCTTTGTTTGGTAGTGGGTTTTTGATCTGTCTCTATCTGATGTTACACCCAACTTCAAAACGACTAGCCCACAAGAATGGCTTTTAATGTATGGACCTTCTCTGTGTTATGCAGCACCATGTTATTAGTGGAGGAGTGTTCAAGCTTTACAGCTAATGCTGTTAGGCCTGCAGTGGTAGTAATAGTACTGTGTGGTGAATTATGGCAGTTGCGACTTGCATATCTGTGCTTTGGTTATGACAAAGCCGCACATACTTCCTGTGTGTTTTGCACTACTGTTTACTAAACTTGTTGTTGGCTTTGACACGATAACAGGTTGTTGAAGTTCTGAACCCTCTAGCGAGAGATCAAAAGTCAGTGGAAACACTTAGGTTCGAGCTGGAGTCCTTGCAACATGACTTGGTGAAGGCCCATGAACAGGTTATTTTGAGTACATTATCATGTGCTGGTTTATTCCTTCTTTTCACATCATACCTCCTGACAACTCAGTCCTTGTTACTCTTTCAGGTCCATCTCTCTGAATCCAGAGTATCATATTCGTTACAAAAGCTGGCAGACATGGAGGCTCTAGTGAATGACAAGCTGCTACAAGAAAGCCCAACGGCTGAGAGTAGTGTACAGACCAGAAAAATCTCTTCCTCAACCAGTGTTCCAGTGGAACATCAGACTCAAGCGAATGTCAGCCGTCCATCAAAGGGATCACTGAATGTCTCTGGCCCTGTGAAAGCTTATTCAGAAACTTTGCGCAATTTTTGGTATCCTGTTGCATTTTCAGCAGATGTAGATGATAAAACAATGGTGAGTGATTTGTCAAACCCCATTATCTGCTTGTGTTGCAGCTAATTTTTTCCCGTTGGATACTCTCTGTCGGAAGATTGCATCCAATTAACTGTGTGACATCAATTCCAGGTACCTTTTGAATGCTTTGAGGATCCGTGGGTTATATTTCGTGGTGAAGATGGCAGGGTTGGGTGCGTTCAAAACTCTTGCGCTCATAGAGCGTGCCCTCTCCATCTTGGAACAGTGAAAGATGGTTGTATTCAGTGTCCTTATCATGGTAAGAGTCCTAAAGTGTCTTTGCAGTGGTTGTGTTTGAAAGCCTATCATGTATTTATTGCAAGCAACTCGGTCAGCATCATGCAGGTTGGGAGTATGCAACTAATGGAGAATGCAAAAAGATGCCTTCTACAAAGTTTGTGCATGTGAGCATCAGAGCGCTTCCATGTGTGGAGAAAGATGGAATGATATGGATATGGCCTGGTGATGAGATTCCTGATTCAACCCTTCCTTCATTAGTGCCCCCACCTGGCTTCACCATGCACAGCGAGGTAATCATGGTGTGCAAGTTGTGCTGTATATATAGGCACGTGCCTCTTCGCTTCTTTTGTATAAAAGTATTCAACTTTGTTGCTGTCATAGATTGTGCTGGATCTACCGGTAGAGCACGGGCTTCTCATGGAGAATCTATTGGACCTGGCACATGCTCCTTTTACACACACGACCACTTTTGCAAGAGGCTGGCCGGTTCCAAGGTATTATGAATGTTAGTAGTACCATTGCATGTGTATACTTGAGCTTTCTACTTGTAGCTGAAGACCCTTCCTGTACCTGCAGCTTGGTCAAGTTTTGTACTCCTGTGGGTACTTTGAAGGGATTCTGGGACCCTTATCCAATTGACATGGAGTTTCAGCCCCCTTGCATGGTCTTGTCCACAATTGGGATCTCAAAGCCTGGGAAACTTGAGGGTACTAGTACAAGTGCTTGCTCAAAGCATTTGCATCAACTCCATGTTTGCTTGCCATCTACACGCGGCAACACTCGACTGCTGTATCGCATGTCACTTGATTTTCTACCGGTACTGAAACATGTGCCGTATATTGAATATCTTTGGAGGTATCTTGCAAATAAGGTAGGTGACTTCTGGACTTTCACCTTCTTTTCTGAACGTCTCCTTACCAAAAATATACATCAAGGTGCATGACTTTGTATCAGGTGCTGGATGAGGATTTGAGGCTTGTATTAGGCCAACAGGACCGAATGATCAGGGGAGCTAATGTGTGGAACCAGCCTGTTGCTTATGATAAACTTGGGTTACGGTACCGTCTATGGAGACTCAGCGTTGAAACGGGTTCTTCAATGCCTACATGAACCAGGCCTTGACAGCTTGAGTCATGACACCTGAGGCCCCTCTTTGCAATTGCAGGATGGAAATGGACTGCCTGAGCCTGCACTTGGCTTGTGTTTCGGCCCTTCAATTTGTCACTGCACATAGCAAAAGTGTATTGTAACTATTGTATGCATGTATGAATTTTGTGAATGTGTAATTGTCAAGCTTCGAGCTAGTGCAGATTGATTAGCATGGTGCCCCGTTCAGAATAATGGAGCATATCCAGGCAAAGTTGTAAGTAACCTGGCTAGAGAAGTTGGGTGGTGGTCCATCTCAAATGCATGATTACCATGGGGGACTCATGTTTTGTATGTACCTTATCAGGCAGTTGTACCCAACCTTAGAATCCATGCAGAACCATCATTTTGTAGTTTAGTTTTTCTTAAGTAGTATCTTGTTTGGAGTTCGTTACAGAGAAGGGGGTACTACTTACATTTTGTACTAATATTCTTGACAATTGGTATCTGATGAGCAGTGTAATGCGCTTTTCTGAGCTTCTAATGCTGAAGAATGTTGATATGATGCCTTGTTAAGTATCCTCAACCTGATTTTTGTGGTTAGGGTGGCATGGACTGATAGCATGTGTGTGAGAAGTCGACATCAACCCTGGTCCTAAGCATTAAACAAAAGGAGGAGGATCTTAGGAAGCACGAGTATCTTAGTGAGGGTAACCTCATTAGGGAGGGTGAGCTTTGTAGAGGGCCGGAGACATGGAGGCCTTAGATTCTCCCATTCTCGATGATGACTCCTCCGATGATGGTAGTTTCCCTATCAGTCCCTAGTTTCTATTCCTCATCTCTTTTTTGGCCTGCTGGAGGATCTCAGGAAGCGCGAGTATCTTAGTGAGTTAGGGAGGGTGAGCTTTGTAGAGGGCCACAGACATGGAGACCTTAGATTCTCCCATTCTTGATGATGACTCCTCCGATAATGGCAGTTTCCCTATCAGTCCCTAGCTTCTATTCCTCATCTCTTTTTTGACCTGCTAAATGAACAGGCCTTAGAGGCATAGGCATCTAGGGGTACTTTCATAGGGATGCAGAGCGTATGAGTTTACGGTGGAGTAAATGCGTTGTGGGTGGTGCACTGGAGCCAACTTTTGCGTAAAGTGCACATGGGGACTTGGAGTTAAGTGTTTTAAAGTTACGCATATTCGGAGATTAATTTCAAAGCGCTATGTTGTGCTCGGTGTTCATGTTGAAGGCTGGTTTTAAGGCAAAGCAACCCAGATCAGTTCAAGCAACTCCCTTGAGCTACACCAGCCGGGCGAAGGCCCACTCCGCTCAGCAGTGCTCTCTTTCTCTCTCTCTCTCTCTCTCGGGGGTCAAGAGTGAAGAGGATGCATCAATGGCAAAACTGGTAGCTCTGTCATCGTTTGCAAGCCTTCTGATTATCTGTGGTGATTGCTGATTGCTGGGAGCGACAAAGTCAGATGCGTTGTCGTAGTATTGCTGAAGGGCACCAAAAATGAGGATGTCTTTGGGCTCACCAAAATGGAGTTAAAAGGTTCTGGTCAAGCATGGTTCGCACAGCCTGCATATCAACAGAAAAACAGAACGTCGCAACCTCTTGATGAGATTCTGATTGTAGAACAGGTCATGGTAACCTCCTAGACGGTGCGCTTCCTTTAACCTCGGGAAGCTACCTTTGCTGCTGCATGCACCAATGAGGCCTAACCATCTGGATTCTGGGTAGTCTGCGTTCACTTGCACAAGTGCACCTCCCGCCGATCACCAATGCCCAGACATATGCAGCAGACAATGCAGCACACTTGTGCGCGCCGGACCTTATCGTGGCAAACGCAGTGATCAGCTCAGCCGACTGAGCCAAAACCCCCTTCACCTCCGATCTTGTCACCCATGCCGTTGAGGGTTTGAAGGTCACGACTTTGGTATATCGTAATTTGTTGAAAAGCTTTATAGTGCACTAGAATGTTTTTGTAACCCCTTGTGTGAGCTCAATATCAGTACAGTGTCGTCCACATATCAATATCCTAGTTAAACTAGCTCTTGCTCCTTTGTGAGGGGCGCTTACCTTAGGGGCCAACACTCTACAAGAGGGAACTCTTCCGACTCTCATCTCAAAGATTGTTTCTCTTATCATGTTAATTTCAATTTAAGTAGGTCCAAGTTGTGTTCGAAATGTTTTGGCATCTATCTAGAATGGCCACCTTGTGTGGAGGGTATCAAAGCTCAATAGTGTCTTCCTCAATGAGCAAGCCAACCTAGTGACTACAAGGTGGAGGGCAGCCACATCTTAGACATGCAAGAAGGAAGAACTAGATTATTAGGGAGTTCATCGATGAAATATTATCCATATTATGTGCGCTCAAAGGGAAAGAAAATATTCCTATAACTAGATGCTATGAAATGATAAAATGGCCCTCCCTTTTCACAAATTTTCTCAAAGTGCGATAAAAAACTATTTTAGTAAATGTGACTCCCTAAAATTTCAATAACCCCTTATTTTGAACTCATGGTGGCGCAACTAAAGTTGGTCAATGTTATGAATGGTGCAAGGCAAAGCTATGTGTGCGAATAGGGACAGGCTTAAAGGGATAAGGCAGATATGAAGATCAAGAGCAAGCAAAGAGCTCTAGGTATGTATTCTATATATGGTTTTTTGAGCCAACGTACTCTCTTGAGATGTGTATCAAGGGTGGTTGGTCGAAATGTTCAAAGTGTAGAAATGGAATCCCTAGAGGTGGTCCGCAAAGTGTTACCCGAGGTGGCTTAGACGGCTCCCCAATCAAAGTTATAGAGTGCAAGTTATGGTAGTTTGAAGGTAAAAAGTGGTTTGCAGATCCCTGTCGAATTGGATAGTTGTAGATGGTTGGTTAGAGAGGATGTGAGTGCATGGGCTTGAAGTGCTTGACTTATGGTGCTTGTCAGTTCTTTCAGATCGGCAAAATCGGGGTTCAAACAGCCAAGTTATGGGCAATTTAAGTTAAGCCGAGGGCTAGGTCTGAGCCAGTTTGGGTGCCTCCTTAAATATGCCATCATGAATTTTTTTGAGCTCACAAGGGTTCGCAAAGATGGTGTACAACGTGTAGCCCACTGGAAGTGACAACACGTTAATCGGAGTCGGGGACATCAAGTTACACTCAATTGAAGTCAATGGGTAATTGCAACAAATTTGATTCACTGAGGTGTGTATACACTTGTTTGAGTGCAACAGAAGGTGTATGTTGTGAAAATTGTGTCATTCCGGAGGTGTTTCTAAGAGGAGTGGGGTGTTGTATCTTAGGCTATAGAGGCAATCTGTGTGTATTTTTAGGTGTTTTCGCATTCCCCCCTCCATTTTTTGGTGCCCCCACTTGGGAGCATCTGGTTGCTCGATGGTTTGATAAAAAAAAGGCAATTTCTTCGACAAAGAAGTGATGGCAGCAAAAAGCTACGGATTCATCTTCATCAGTGAGGAGAAACGAAAGAATGAATGATCGATTTTGAGTTGTATATGTTGTCGTTGCTTATGCCGAATGAAGATATGTTGCTTATGCTTATGCTGATGCGGGGCAAAGTGAAGGTATGGTTTGATGGTTTAGAAGAACCCAGGTTGATATGGCCGATGTTGTGGGCTCGCTTTGTGCAGGATTTTCGTAAGGAGGTGTCTCCTGTTGATTTGGATGTAAGGTTGAAGGCTTTAAGACAAGATGCAAATGAAGAATTCGATGGTTTTCTTAACCGTTTTGAAGAGTGTTGGGCAGAGTTTGCAGCCACTATGCAGTTGGCCAATGGGCAATATTTCAAATTGGAGAAATTCATGGTGTGTCTGCATCCCAAAGTTCGAGAGTAGGTAGATTTCAAGAGCCCTGAGAATTACAGCGGTGAAGTTGCGATTGTACGAAGAGTAGGAACATTAAGAAGAAGATTGAGCAAGGTGCGTTGGGTTATGAAGCGATGGCTCTTGGCCTCCTCCAGAGCCCAAAGGAAGAAGTCTAAGAAGAGAATCAAGCACATCGAAGAATTGCAGCTATTCCTCAACATTCGGAACGTACTACTCAAGATTTGACTCGGCAGATGCAAGAGCTTCGTTTAAGTGTTATGGACAACGGAGGATAACCAAGGGCTGGAAGAGGCAAGACTAGGTCGTTGCCTGATAGGTGCTACAATTGCGGAGAAGAAGGCCACTATACTCTAGATTGCCCGCATCGACCAAGGGAGAGAGGAGGTATGTATCCGTTATTTGGAAGAGGTAAAGGGAAAGCACAATTCAATGGTTAGAGTAGTAGGCAGTTGAGAATCCGGTACCGCCATCTCCGCCAGGTAATGATGAAGTTTCTAGGGTTAATATCATTGCTGTGGATAAGCAGGGTGTGGATGTTTTGGCAAATAAAAGAGCACGAGGAGAAATGGAGATAGAGACTGAACAAGAAACTTGGACTCATAAGGGCAAAGAGAAGGTAAGTGAAGACAAGCAAAAGAAGGCATCATCAAAAGATCAAGCAATCAAATTTCCAGTTGGGGTGGGGTCATCCGAGTATGACTTGGTGAGTGATGTCCAAAATAAAAAAGCTAACATTACATTTGGTCAATTTCTTGCATTGAATTCCAAGTTGAGGAGGCAATGGTCTACTAGTGTTAGCACGAGTCTTCCATGGGCTACAAGTGATGTGCATGCGGTGCAAAATCTGGCTCTAAGGATAAGGAGTCCGACTAATGTGCTTCCAATTGTGCACATTGAAAGGAAGAAGTAGGTACAAGCATACATTTATGGCGGTGCATAGGTTTGTGTGCTAACAAAGACTGCTATGAAGGACATATGTATCAAAGCTGTGGTCAAATCCAATGTGTGAATGAGGATGGCCAACCATGCCAAGGAGAGATGTTTGGGAGTGGCCCAAAATGTGAAGGTAAAGGTTATGGGAATTGAATGCCTCATTGCTTTCTTTGTGAAAGTAGGTGAGCATGCTTATCCTATCATTTTGGGGAGGCCATGGTTGCTTGCAATTTGGAGCTAAGCAGGATTGGGAGAAGGGGGTTTTCACATTGCCAAATTGAGAGAATGGCGAGCAAGTGGTGCTTGATTTGAAGATCATTGAGAGTCGTTTTCATCATGTGGCAGAAGGCGATAAGGGGGATTTGAGCACTAGTTATGGGTATGAGATGAAGTTAACCTATGACGAAGGCTCCACCAACATTGGGGAGGAGGAAGAGGGCGATGAGGATCTGCTCAAGTTGGACACAGATTTGTTTGGAGTCACTATGGATTCCCCTAGTTCTAATGAAGGTATGCAAGCTTCGGTTTGTGGTTTAGATGTGGTAGAAATAGAAGGCATGTCGGGCGAAGATCTAACCAGGCAAGAAAGGAAGGGCTATATGGAGTGTGTGCATCATTCCCCAATCTCTTTGCCACATAGTACAAAGACTTGCGGGGAGCTAAAGGGGTGGAGCATCGGATTCTACTCAAAGAAGGGCACAAGCCAAGGACACAAAAGCTGCTGAGATTGAAAGAGATTCAAAAGGAGACCTTGTGGTAGGAGATCAAAAAGCTACTCGAGGCAGGTATTATTTATCCAATGAAAGAGTCCGAGTGGGTTTCACTTTTTGTCATTACATCAAAAAAGGATGGGAAGTGGAGTGTGTGTGTAGATTATAAGCCATTGAATGCTACTACGAAGCGGAATCACTACCCCTTGCCATTCCAGGATGAGATCTTGAACCATGTAGAAGGTCATAAAAGATACTTAGTTATGGATGGCTTTTCAGGTTATTTCCAAATTCCATTGTTTTGGAGGATCAACTGAAGACCACCTACATTTCACCATGGGAGTACTTTGCCTACTGTAGAATGCCTTTTTTGGTTTGGTGAACGTTTTATGCAATGTTTCAAGATTGTGGATGACAGGGTGTTGGGGCCATACTTAGGTAAGTTCATCATAGTTTTTTTGGATGATATTGGGTGTTACAATTCTAGGGCTGAGCATTTATCGAAGTTAAAGTTATGATTTCAAAGGCTGTATGAAGAGAGTGGACAATTGATGTAGGATCAAGGTGGATTAGAGAGTGAAGCATTCATGGTGTTAATGCATGCCAATGACAATGTTATATACATAATAGAGTACGCAATGGAGATAGAGTGGATTATAGGCAAAACTAAATTGATTGAACTAACAGAAAGTGTATCCGAAGTGCTCATTATATACAACTGGCTTAGGCATTTCATCTGGCATCATTGATGACATCATACAGGGCTTCCAAATCAATCCATATAAGTTGCAAACTCGTGGGTGACCTTTCAAGCCACTTTAGAGGTCCATTAACTAAGTTTAGGTGAGTCCACACCCTCTAGTAATGACCCCCATGGGTACCCACACCCTTGAGTACCTTTTCCACATGCTACCACATGGTTCTGTGCCACATATGCATCCCAACATGATAGAGGAGATACAAAACAACATAGAACAAAGCTCACACCTTACAATCCTCCCCTTGAGATTTGGACTATGACAATAGAAAATAGCTACGCCAATCCAGGCTGACCATCATCCCCAATCCAAAGGACCATCTCCAATCTAGGAGACCACTGATGATAAACACTCCAATCTAGGAGCACAACTCCAATCCAAGAGTACAACACACAGCTCTAGTCCAAGAGTTTGCAAAACTTTCATTGCCACAGCTTCATCGTTTTGTCCTCCTCCACTGCTACTTCTTCATCTTTCGACTCTGCTACCCACACCATCTTGGTGCTGTTGCTGATATGGTTGCTGCCGTAGTAGCTTGCCTATGAGCTTTATTGAATAAAAGTGCAAAGCTAAATAACATAAATGTAGAACAGAAAATTGATGCTAATTCTCCTCCCCTTGAAGGTAGATCTCTCCTTTTCTCTCCCATTGTGCCTTGGAGCGCTCTTAGCGCTTGGTTTCTATGCCAAGGTTAGTGTCTAAACTCTGAACAATTGCACATGCTAAAATCCTTAATGATGGATGTGTAGACATACATTGCTTTGTAATGTGCGATGGGTGCAAAATTTAAATTGAACTACAACAATTTTATTGAGAGAAAAAAGGTGCTTTGAAGCTCTCTTGGTTCCTTTTGGACTTGGAAAAAAAACCCTCTGGGAGCTTCTTTGAATTTCCTCTTGAAGCCCCTTAGGATCTCTTTTGGAAGCTCGATTAAAGTCATGAATGCTCAAGAAAAACTTTGGCTATTGCTGCAGTGGGATTGGGCTCTAGAAGTGCCAAAGTGAACTGCTCCTTCCCGTGGGACTTCTCCCCTTGGAGGGTCGAGCCTTTGGAGCAGTGAAACCGCATTCACATCCGCCCACACTCCTTAGGATAAAATAAGCCTTTTGAACTCACGATCACAATGAATCCGTGAACCTAATAACCGGTGGCCTAGCCAAGTGGGCCACACCCCTTGCTTCTTGGAAAATGCCTAAAGATAGTCTTTTATCCTCGACTCAATAGGGATGCGCGCATGCGCACACACACACACACACCCCCCTATATTTAACAATATAATTGGATGACCGAGGGGTGCTGGATTGAGGTGCTTGAGGGTTCATTGGAGAGAGCTCAAAAAACACTTTGAGATGATGCAAGTAATGCTTGGCAATTGCGAAATCGGGAAGGCTAGTTTGAAATGCAAGTTAATGAAAAATCAACACAAGAAACAAACTAAAATGCAAGTGCAATTAAAGTATATGCTAATTGCTACTTAATCACAAGTACCTCTCATGGATGAGGGTAGTGGCTCGCAATGAACTTGCCCAAAATCCATGAGAGTTTCACATCGATTGTGTAGCTTATTCCCTACTAACACATGATGGAAAGAGAGGAGCTAAGTGTGTAATTAGGAGAGTATAACTAGAGAATGCTAATCTCACCGTAGCTTTGCTACCACTTGTAGGATCAAGGTGGATTAGAGAGAGAATCATTCATGGTGTTAATGGATGCCAATGACAATGTTAATACACAATAGAGTACGCAATGGAGATAGAGTAGAGTGTAGCCAAAACTAAATTGATTGATTTAATAGAAAGTGTGTACAAAGTGCTCATTATATAGAGCTGGCTTAGGTATCTCATCTGGCATCACTGTGATGACATCATAGAGGGCTTCCAAATCAACCCATACAAGTTGCAAACTCGTGGATGACCTTTCAAGCCACTTTAGAGGTCCATTAACTAAGTCTAGGTGAGTCCACACCCTCTAGTAATGACCCCCATGGGTACCCACACCCTTGAGTACCTTTTCCACATTCTACCACATGGTTTTGTGCCATATAAGCCATGAAGGAATTTGAGAAAGTGGGTGCTTGAGCTGCAAGATCTGTTCACTTTCAGTGAAATGAGTTGGTCACTTCTATTTTCTATTCTAGGCTAGAGACTTGTAATTAATTAGATGTTTGGAAAACTACAAATTAGATAAGATGTGTAGACATTAGGTACAGACTTTAGATAGGAGAGAAAATACTAAAATGGAAATATGAATAGAAGATATTGGACCTAATATGTATTGAGATCAAATGAGATATTTAGATTTAGCTACATACTTTAGATAGCAGACAAACCAGAGAGGCTAAAATGGAAATAATTGATATGTATTCACATGTTGGAAATATACAATTGACACTAGATAAAGCCACAAGAGAGCTAAATGATGCTCAAAGCAAATGCTTAGTGATTATAAAGGGTAACTCTAGACATGAAGTGACTTGCCCACAAAATGAAGTAATGGGTCGTATTATAAGTACTCAGATTGGGCTCTCACTAATTGTACATTGTACAATTATAATTAGAAATCTATCCGATCTGCCAACTGGTAATTGCAGATCCTAGTAATTGTACTAGCACCCGATTAAGGCCTATTTTCACCATCTAAATTCCTCTTCCCCTTTCTTTGAATTTTGGCATATTTCAAAATTCCAGATACGCTTTTGACATGATGCGATACCTTTGTCGATCTACTGGTTCATTATATTCTGGATATAATTCATGGTAGAATCTTGGTAGATCATGATCCTTCATGGATAAGGCATGCATGAGAATTGGAGAGTCAGGCACCAAATATATGAAATTCAGAACAACTTGGTTCTCCTACATTAGCATATTTCAAAAAATCATGACCAAATGAAATAGACTTTTTAGAGTTTTTTTTGTGCTCCCTCAGGGTTATCCTTGTCTTTAGTCCCCTACTGGGTTGGACGCATTATTCTCTTGCAAATTTAGATCTAAGATCCTGTGAGCAATCTGTATTTAGTGATTAGTGCTTACATCTCTACTCTGATATCCTTCATACATTAGTATGAAGGTCGATTGCCCATAATCATCTCAAGATGTAGCCCTAAGCTTTGAACATTCATGTAAGCAACTATTGTGCTTGAGGGTTAACCAATACATCATTAGGAGTAAACATATATTCTAGCCCTTGATCTAATAGTTGAATTGTGTTGGGATAAGGAGGAAGCTTGCAAGTGACCTCCTCATGGTAGCTGACTATCTTCCATTGATCAATCATTCATCTGCCCCCCATATACAGCATTTGGAATCTTTCCAGACCCAACTATGCATACATCATCATCATCATCATCATTCATATACTTCTAAATCTGAAGTGCCTTTTCCCTCGTCAACTTGTTATCAAGACTTAAACATTAAGTAGAATAATCAAAATCTGTATGAATCTAAATCCACCCTTGAGATTGTTGTTGCTCATCTTCCCCTTGTTGCGTTCATTGACAAGTCTGATCAGACTAGGTTTGGTCAGTCTATTGTTGGGTGTGCTTTATAGATTGACCATCCATTACCTTAGCCCCCTATGCACCTTCGGTTTGTTGTCCGCTCGTGGTTGACCTAGGTGTTGGGGATGAAACTTGGTTATCATCATCATCGTCATCATCTCTTCAATCAATTATCCCTCCTCCATCCTTCTTGTCCTGATTGATTCCTCATCCTCATCTTTCTCATCATCTTGTTTATGTGTGATGTATTCCATGAACACTTGATTTACTATAGCAACTGTAAACTCCTCTGTTTTCTCTTCCAAATCAGACTTGATAGAACCTACTAGATTCTAGAGATCTTCAATTTTAAGTTTCAATCCCAATCTGATATGTCAACCAAAGATTGATAGATATATTTATCAACCAAGGATTGATAAATATATTTATCTAATATATATATTACTTTAGAGTGTTGTGCGCTGCTTGTAGACTTCTTAATGCCAGTGTTTTTTGATTTATCAAAACCTTTTGAGTGTTATTAGTGCTTGTGATCTGAGATTTTTCTTCTTCCAAGGCTGTGTTTTTTCCCTTCAATTTCTCAAGCTGCTTTTTTTGTGTCTGCATTATTTTCTCATCCTTTTCCTTGTCAACTTTCTGTTTGAGTATAAGGTCTTTGAGCTATTGCTTTACACGACATGACCTACATGAGGAGTACAATTTGAGTTTCAAAGGCATGCTATACCAACGTTTGTCTAATGAGGATGTGACATATGAGGATTGACTGGAAGTCTTCAAAAAGAAAAGGGAGATGGGTACCAATATCTTGTTGCTTATGGTGCAACCTAAATAGGCAAAGATTGCACGTTATTGTTTCACAAAGTATATCAATATCAAGACATACCAACCAAGGAAGAAAGCGTGCACAATTTTTCAACCCTATTTGTATATGAGAGATGCCCAACTGCCATGTAGGGTCCAACGGGTTAGCAAAAGGTTGCATGGGCTATTTTTGGTGAGAAGGTCCTAGATCATTGCAAGAAGCTCCCTAGAAAGATGACCAAAAAGCTCAAGAAAAGGATTGACTGCAATGAGAACGATCAATAGGTGACTCTGACCACACAATCCACTCGGAAGTCTCTCATTGACCATGGGGAATAGCTTTTGTTTCCTACAGTTTGGGCCCTCAATCAATTCTAAATTGCAGCTCTGTTAACCTCCAAATGTGACAGAAGTGGAGCAGATATTGGCTGCAAGAAAGACTACACTAGAGAGTGTGAAAAGCACACTAAATGCACCCCCCGGGGAATTCACCATGGAAAACTTACCACACCACATAAGTATAGAGGAGGGGAGGTTTTTAACAAGTTACATAAGCATATAAGTTAGGGGCAGGCCCCCAATAATTTATCTCCCAAGCTTAAAAATCCGGCCGGGGGGGGGGGGACATGACTCGAGTTGATTATTTGTAAAGATTGGTCACCGGTGTGCACTAGAACTCGGATGAATTTTGGGGAAGGTTTTTATCAGGTCACACATCAAATTTTGAAGCAAGTCGGTCATAGGTAAGGACTAATTTGGAGTAGGTCAAGGGTTGATTTACACCAGCTTTGGATGGTCAGAAGTGGACGAGTAGCCAAAGTGCAGGCTGATCGGGCACATAGTTTGAAAGTCAAACTAAGACACATTGAGGGTACATCTAGTTATCAACAAAAGTGGTTCCTAGTACATTTCTCATCACTATGCTACACACTCTTTGACTAGTTTTACTTAATTAAATCATGTGAAGCCTAAATTTTATATATAAGATAGGGGTATGATAGTTTTCTTCATTGATTGTCGTATAAGCATAGAAAGGGGGTCACCTAATATGAGTCATATATAGGGGTCCGCTTGCAGGTGGCATCCCATGCTATATATAGAGTGAATCCCTCGGGATGCATCCCAAGTGCAACTACAAGAGAAAAGTCAGAGCATGTGGAAGATAGAGGAACATCTTTAGTTGCAGAAGTGCTTCAAGGGCAAATGAATGAGCTTCAAACATTGAAAGACAACATGGAAGGAGCATGTGGTGCATCTGATTATGAGGCAATGAAAATGACACAAATATCATTTCTCTCTCAAGTGCATTGATAGCTCTTGGGTTGATGCAAACAACTCAAAAATTAGAAATGACGTTGATCGTATAGAGGTATGCATCAAGATCGATACATTGTGTATTAAAACTAAACCTTGCATTTAGGTTTTTTAAGTGCACAAGTAACTTGAACCCTTTTCATAGTGTTTTACAGAATGACTAAGCACTATAGTTATTTTAAAGGATAGAGGATTTGTACAGGTTAGTTATGTACTTAAATATCTAGGAAATATTTGATTGACATACTTTGCATGGTAGTTTCTATGTCTATTTATAACAGTCAATGGATTTTAGGTACTACATTTGGTAGCCTATGACAGTTTAAAATCATGGTTCCTACCAAACTACCTACCACATGCACTTTGAAAGTACCTATGGGATCCTACTGGTGCTTCATTGAGTTTTGGAGTGGTAGGAACCCATCATATGCCTAACACTATACATGTCATGGTACTTTGAGTAAGTACCATGTGAACGTTTTGGGTGGTTCATAGAGTTTTGGGACAATAGCTAACAAGTACAACTCTCAATATTCAACACTCAATTGGATCTGATTATGTTTTACATGCTACTTTCCACAAGTGCCAATGGAGTCCTTTTGGTACTTAACAAGGTACAAGTAGATAGAACTGCTCAATGTCTGCCATTTAACAAGGATTAAATATGTCATGGTACTTTATATAAGTGCCAATGGATCCATATGGGTGCTTCATAAAGCCTAGGGATGGTAGAAACGAGGTAGAACTATCATATTCCACCATATGATTGTGATTATATACACCATGGTACTTTTTGTAGCTAGCAATGAGATATATTTGGTGCTTCATAGAGCTTATAAATGGTAGCAAATAGGTAGAACTCTCAAAATCCACCATCTGATTGTATTTAGTAGATCATGGTATGTTTTTAAAGTACCAATGTAAATTTATTGACTAGTGGTTTACAAATCTTAGTGATGATGGTGAAAATCACAAAGTCCACCATTAGCCTAGGATTGAAGGTACTTTGTGAAGCTAAACAATATGGTAGCTTCTTATATGGTAGTTCAAATTCAAGGTATAACTAAGAGTACCTACATAGTCACTTTGTGCATATTGTTGTATTACTTGGTAGATTTCAGAGTACCTATCATAAGTACATTGAAAAAATATATGCCTTTATCTTTCAAAGTACCTTTTTTTTTGCAAAGTAATATGCATGTGTTTGTATATTGGGAAATTACATATGCCTTTGTTGCAAATTACCTTTCATATGTGCTTTTGGTACTTTGAGCTTGTCCTTCGTACTCTTATAGGTACCTAGAGTGTATCCTTGGTACTTTTTTGACATGGACTAATATTTACTTCCCAAGAAAGCATTAGGTATTATCTAACATCTCTAGAAGACGACTTTATCCATTATTTGGATGATATCAATTCTTCTAGTGCTACCTGGATAGAGCTAGAGAAGTTTTTTTTTGTGCTCAAGTCACAATTTGTGAGAGCTTGCTAGAGCAAGTAAAGAGAGGCGAGTCAATGTTTTTACATCCCATAGATGGCAAGCAAGGGAGTCACTCGCAAGCAAAACTAATTATTCTAGGAGAATATACTGCATGTGGTTTAGGTTTTGTGGCTTCCAAAGTAGTGTGTGTGTATACACTAGCATGTTGTGATACATATCATGATTTTTGCTTTGTTGGATAGGCTAGGCAAGAGAAAGAATGTGCCAACCCCTCCTATAAGCAGAGTATTCCGGAATCTGCAAAGTCGATGCTTGTGCATAATGGTTGGTTTTCTATTCTCCATGTCTATTGGGATTAATCGAGTTTGTTAAGAATGCAATAATTTTTTCTTGATTGCCCAAGCTAAAATTTTTGTGGTATAATTGCAGGTTCTAGTCATATGCCATATGTGGCAACATTACTAGCTGAGGTGCCAAAGGTGAATGTTGAAGCAAATCTAGATACCCTTACCATGGACACATACATGCAATTTGATGATCAGTCAATTCTTGCTTGCAGAGAAGGCTCAAACCAACAAAAATATGGCTTGCGAGGAAGGCTCGCATGTGGAAAGTGACAAAATCCCAGCTACTGAGGTGGAGCCCTCTGATTAGATATAAGGTGAACTAGAACCAAAGGAAACTGAGCCAATGGAAGATGTTAATGTTAAGATGACGGATGTTGTAGCATAAGAGGGGGTGAAAGTAGTGCAACACATGGTTCATTGTGTATGCAGATCCAGATTCCCCTATCTTCCTTAGTGATACGGTGAAGAACTCAAACAACCAAAAGAAACATAGTGATGTTAAATCTTTTTGGCTAAAGGACTTGGCTCCCTACATGCATTGAATGAGATTGATTGATGTGCCTCTTATGGTGTAGCTGGAAAATCCAGAAAGAATCATAGATGAACCACTCAAAGCAACAATCTAACAAGGTTGAGGACAAGAATGATGGTGAGACCTCCATTACTCATGGATTCTCAAGAAAAGAATCTCACTACGTAGAGGAAGTTTGTAGGCTCAACCTAATTGATAGTGTCATTTCTAAAGCTCATGTTCATGCTCATTAGCATGCAAGTCAATCTCACTACGTAGAGGAAGTTTGTAGGCTCAACCTAATTGATAGTGTCATTTCTAAAGCTCATGTTCATGCTCATTAGCATGCAAGTCAATTGGGTTTTGGTTTTATGTGGAGATGGAAAAGCGACAAGCAAGGAAGTTTCAAAGTCATTGCCTCCTGCGAAGAAGTCCCCCCCAAAAAGTACTCCCATCCCACATCCTAGTATTATTTCCCAACCCCCAAAAGCCTTGTGTTTGCAAGAAACTATGACATTGATGACATGTCGTGTCTTCACTGTCTGAAGATCCTAATAACAAGGATGCTCAACTACCTGATCTAGAAAATGCTACATTTGACCTCATCAACAACAAAAAAGGGGATAGCTTTGACTGAGGCTTATAATTATTTTTGGTATTTGTATGATTTGTGCATGCTCACCGAGTGGGAATTGTTATAGTTTTCAAGTATCTCTACGTTCCCAAGGATGCAAAACAGTTCTTAGCTTGGGCTGTGGGATGGGCAAATATTTACTTCTAGAGTTTAGCAATGTCAAAAAGAGTGAATAGAATAATTGAGGCAACGTTTGGGGAGATTTGTGACTACTTTAGCAATGGGATGTACAACAAATTTGTGATGTAGCTACATTCTCTATTGAAGATGCAAAACCGGATTTTTTCAAGAATCTGTGGAATTTTCTAATGGTGGTTCCGTGATATGGTATCAAAAATGTGCTATTGTTTGACAATAGTTCTTAAAAATGTCATTATAATCCTTTAGATTCCTACATCATTGTACCTACCCTAGAGGATCAATGTAGTGAACTCTTGTCAAAGATTTGCAAGAGGTTCTTGCCAAATGGTGTGATACAGATCGATCAGCCAAACCTTTTGCCTTCAATAATGTGAAGCCTACATTGGAGGATGACTATGTTAAAGCTGCACTCCAGCAAGGTCCAAAGATGACCAGTAATGAAGGATACTTGAAAGGTCACAATTGATGCCAATAATCTTTGAGCGCTAGTATCTCATCCTTTTTGGAAGCTAAATTTTGTAGCAAACCCTTGTATAAGCAGTTTTGTCATAAAAGCTACCTATTTGTAAGCTAACACTCTCTACAAAGCCATGTATATTCCTACTTCCCATGAGGGATGGTTTTTTTGGAAACATTTAGAATGCCTACGGTACTAAGTGATATGTAACTCATCGGCGACATGAAAGTTGAATTTATAGTTATTCTATTATGTCACCATTGTTGCTTTGGACGACTCAATCTATGTTGTGGGTAGTGTGTGTTTGTTTGTGGCTGTGGATGGTATGTGTTAGGCAAGTAAGTTAAGGCTTCTAAGACCATGCTATGTGTCCATTGGAGGCCTCTTATCATTACAATCATGTTGTGTTTTAGAACTAGAAAGTAATAGTACATGTACAACCAAGGTACTTGGTGTACGTGATATGGGTGAAAGCATGTATAGATGGCCTGGAAAGTAATGTCAAGGACATTGCTTTTTTGCGCTTAAAAGTGGGTGTTTTAAAAGTGCTTCAAATCTTAAAAAGAATATCACTCTCCTAAGGTACGTCAATTAAGTCTCCTAACGTACCACAATTAATGAGACTAAATGTAATTTACTGCTGAACGTTGGATTATTGTCCGCCTCTTCTTTCCCGCTACAACCTGTCTGAGCTTTCTCTCTGCTTTGAGTTTTCTTTGTCTCTGAGATCTCTCTTGGAGCTCTATCTAGCTCCTCTCTGTCTCTCTCTCACATAGCTCTTGCTGAGATTTCTGTATCGCTCAGCCCCCCCCCCCCCCCCTCTCTCTTTCTCTCTCTAAGCATGGCTCCTCTTGTGTCTGAGCTTGCGCTCATCTCTCTCTCTCTCTCAGCACTCTTTCTCTCTCTTTCACGAACTCTATCTCTATAGGTTCCTTTTCTACTTGATGATTCTTGAGGTATGTAAACACTTATTATGCTTTGTTAGTATCTTGCTAATTAGTGCAAGAAGTGCCATGTATTAACTAAAAGTATAGCGTGTAATTATGATTTGTATTGTATTTCTTGTAGAGCAATCCTTTGAAAGTACTGCAACAATGGAGCACAGTGAAGAACTGTCTATCAGCTCATCGTCATTGAGTAGAGAAGCTCAACTTCAACGCATAAAATTAATGAGGGAATATTGGGATTCTCAAAAATGAAAGCAACGTAAGGCAATGGTCAACTTTGTGACGGAAAGCAATATGGGAGATGGATGAAAGAAAGAAACGAAGGATATGTCAATCTATGGTACAACACTTTGATACATTAACCATGGGAATGGATGCAAGTGGTAGGAAGGAAATCTTTGATGAACTTCTTCAACATCCTTGCTTCCTTACTATGCAGAGTAAATCCAAAGAGTTGGAAGCAATTATGCTGAGAAACATCCGCAACACTTTGAATCATGTGAAGGTCCCAAGATCTTCAGACGAGTTTTTTGTGAAGAAATCAACAATGATGATGTTGGGGTGAATGGTGGAAGCAAGGAGCAAAACAGTGACATGAGCATACCGCAAGCTGCCAAGCTTATGGGGATCCACAAAAGAAACTTATATTGAGCCAAACATCACTTAATAGTGTCAAGTGAATCCGATGGTCTGTTCCCTGCATCTGCGTGTCATAGAGATGATGCACGGAGAACTCACATCACTCAAACTGTTAAAGACATAGTCTTTCAATTTTGGACGGATGAGACGAGGGTGTCCCCCAACAAGAAAGATGTTTGCAGTAAGAGACTATCTAGATGTTCATATGTAAAGCATCCAATCCACCTTCTTGAGGAGCCTCAAGTAATTGATATATTTTTTTAGCACTTTTTATTAGTGCTACTACTCATATTCCTGCTACAACATTATGTTTCTATACCACTTTTTATTGGTGCTACAACTCATTACTGCCACAACATTATGTTTCTATACTTATTTTTATTAGTGCTACAGCTTGTTTTGGTGTTTTGCACCACTTTCTAGTGGTGCTGCAACATTAAAAAGTGGTGAAACATTACTATACTGGCCTCTAATTGTATCTGAACCACTTCTAAAATTTGATCAATAGTTCTAAATGTTTTTGAAGCACTTTTACTTGTGTTTCCACACCACTTTTTAGTGTGTTTGAACCAGTTTTTAATGTTTTGCAGCAGGTTTTAATGTTTAAGAAACAGTTTTTACTAGAAATGCACCAACGCTTCACCGTAAACCCTACAAAGTTGTGTTCACCCACTAAAAATTCTTGTTTACCCAATGCTAACAGACGTGTTTTACAAACTCGTAGGGGTGTTACAGGTGCAAACGTTTTTGGTGGTGCAACTCACTTTTTCCAAGTGATGTAGCAGCTTTTAGTCATGGTGCAACAGTTATAGTAGTGCCATAGACTTTTTACTGCAGCTGCACGAATGGTGCCCACCACCTTATGATGGTAACCAAAACCATATTAGTGGAGTTTGAACACATTTTGTTAGTAAACACTTACAAGTGCTGTCACACCACAATGAAGCGGTGCACACAACACTTACACGTATAAAAACCACTTTCACGTGGTGTCTGACCGCATTCAAGTGGTGAGAAGCCACTTTCATGTGCTAAGTCACTACGTCAGTCCATCACTCCATGCAAGTGGTGAGGCACCACTCCCAAGTGGTGTGACACCACTTTCAAGTAGTAACTAAAACCTTGTCACTGCAATCAAGCGGAAAGTTCCTGCTTTCAAGTGGCCAGACACCGCATTGAAGTGACAAGAAAACGCGTTAAAGTGGTGACTGCCCACTTTAAACTAGTTTCTCGCCACTCTCAAGTGGTCATCAAGTGGTGAGACACCACTTTCATGTGCAAAGTACTACGTTAGTCATCACTTCATGCAAGTGGTGAGACACCACTTTCAAGTGGCCAAACACCGCATTCCAATGACTTGAATCCGCGTTCAAGGTGACTGCCCACTTTGAACTAGTTGCTCACCATTCTCAAGTGGTCATCAAGTGGTGAGATACCACTTTCAAGTGATAGCTTAAACCTTGTCACTGCAATCAAGCGGCAAGCTCCCGCTTTCAAGTGGCCAGACACCGCATTCAAGTGACCAGAATCAGTGTTCAAGTGGTGACTGCCCACTTTGAAGTAGTTGCTCACTAATTTCAAGTGGTCGTCAAGTGGTGAGACACCACTTTCATGTGCTAAGTCACTACGTCAGTCATCACTCCATGCAAGTGATGAGGCACCACTCCCAAGTGGCAAGACACCACTTTCAAGTGGTAGCTAAAACCTTGTCACTACAATCAAGCGGCAGGTTCCTGCTTTCAAGTGGCCAAAAACCACATTAAAGTGACCAGAATCCGCGTTCAAGTGGTGACTGCCCACTTTGAGCTAGTTGCTCACCACTCTCAAGTGATCATCAAGCACTTTTCACAAGAGCTCCTCCACTTCCAAGTTGTGTTGGACCACTATCTAGTTCTGATGCTGGTCTGTCGCCTAGTATTTTGTCCCTCCCAGCTACTTTTTAAGTGCTAGTTCAAAGTGCCAGGTTTTTAATGGTGACTGGCCACTTTGAACTAGTCGCTCACCACTCTAACGTGGTCATCAAACACTTTTCACAAGAGCTCCTCCACTATCAAGTTGTGTTGGACTACTATCTAGTGCTAATGCTGGTCTGTCGCCTAGTATTTTGTCCCTCCCAGCTACTTTTTAAATGCTAGTTCTGAACTTCCCCATAACTTTCATGTCCTTACTCACCACTTTTTAATCGTTGCCCACCATATTCAAGCAATGCACACCATTTTTTATTGGTTGTTCATCAGCGTCAAGTGGTTTGAATTCACTTTTAAGTCATGCCAAACCACTTTTTAGTTACGCTGAATGCGGTTTCTCACCACTATTAAGTTGTCCTCACACAACCTCTTAATATTCTACCTTTTTGTATGGTTACTAGTTTCTACATTAATTTGTATTTGTGGTGCATTATTTTCACAGGTAAAACAATACTACTGAATGTATCATTACTAGTTTTTAGTGGTGCACACCAGTTTTTAGTGATATAGAATCACTTTTTAATGTTTTGAAACGATTTAACCAGTTTTGAATGCTAAGTTTATTTTTAACATTTGTATACATGTATATTGCAGGTGGAGCTTTATTTAAGATTCAAGACAAAGCTTTATTTAAGATTTGAGTCTATGAAACCATTCTTTGTCCGAAAATTGAGGGATCGCTACACCTGCTGTTGTATTGTGCATGTACAAATGATTTTCCTTAAAGAGGCAGTAAATCACATGCGGACTCAAAGTTTTGATCTTCATGGTTCTTGCTGCATGTGCACCTGCCCTATATGCCTTCATCATGATGAAACTGTCAACCATGGATGTCTTGCATACAAAAATGCAAGTATGAGTACCACTTCACTGCTAGAGTCTATACTCTGCCCTATACTTGCAGAACATAGGTTCCATAGCTACCAATGCTTAATGGGAACATGCAATGCATGCGGTGTCGGTAATACTCAGATCTTTCCAAGAGAAGAAGTTGAGCAGAGTAAGCAAGTATCTGTGAAGTTTTCTGAAAATATAGTGGGTGCTACTGGATTAAACAATGAAGCTAGAAAGAGCACTGTGAAAGACATTGTCCACAAGAAAATGTTGCCTAGAGAACTTTTGCGAGTGTACCAAGACCACTTGAAGAAGTATGTCACTCACAATTTTATATTTAGGTGGCAAACACAACAGTTCAAGGACTGCATTTCTTTGTTTCCAGATGATGTGGTTGTCTCCGTCGATGACTTTGCAGAGAACTACTCCTTCAAGGAGCAAAATGAGATCCAGTCAATGCATTGGTACACTAAGTAGGTCACTATCTTTGTCTTGATTACTTATTTCCGCATCGCATCAGGTGCAATAAAGAAGACCATGCACTTTTTTGTCTCAGATGATAAACAACATGACACCTTATTTGTGCAGCATGCTTTTCTCGTACATGATCAATGGTTGAGAGATCAAGGGCTAAGCTTTAAAGAACATTGGGTTTGGTCAGATGGCGCAGCTTCACAATTTAAAGCAAAGCGACCGTTTTACTTTGTTGCTAGATATTGGAGCCTTACTGGCATGGAAATGAATTGGAATTTTTTTGCTCAGGACATGGAAAGGGGGAACATGATGGGGCTGGGGCTGTCATTAAAAGGGCTCTAACTCATGAGCAATTGAAGAAAAATAGCATGAGGTTGACTTGTGCAGTTGAAGTTGTCTCTTTTTTGAGAATGCATCTCAGTACTGGAGCAACTGCTATGTATGACAAGCAAAAGAGGGAGGTCAGTAGGGTGTTCTGTGAGGTCAAGCTAGGAAATGTTCAACGATCCCATCAATGGGACTGTAAACCATTGAAGGGCTCAAGAGCAATGCACTGTGTGAATGGGTATTCTGAGAACAACACTTGTGCATTGCGATCAAAATGGTTGTCATGCTTTTGTTTCCTTGCAGGCTTGGCCATTGGAGAAAGTGTATGAACAGATCACATGTGGAGACATGGCAATATCACACTTTGGAGCCACTTGCTAATGATTCCCAGTCATATGGATACTCAGACGATGAGGAGTTCCATGGTGCCACTTATGCAGGTCATTATGAGTCCTTAAGAGATGCTCTCACACCTGGAGACAATTTTGTTGTCACTTCTGAAGAGAATAATGAGGAGACTATTGACTTCTACATTTTGAAGTGTGTAGTAGCTAAGGGCCTAACAACTAACGAGCAAATTGATGCATGGGGCAACAAGATATAGAAGCATACTTATATGGTCACGGGCCATTGGTATAAATCCCTACAAGCAAACTTGTATGAGCCGTGGGATAACAAGCCAGTAGTTTTCATATATTCCCACTTGATAAGGGCAATAAAGTTCCCTATGGAGCCTGTAGTGCTCGATGGCATAGGAGAAGTGTTCGAACTTTCCAATGAAAACCATGAGGCAATATACAATAGCATGCCCTTTGAATTGTAAATAAAATCTGATTTTATATCATCTAGTGAAAGATTGAACAAGATGGAATTGGTGTAAACGTACGATGGAATTGACATGTTTGTTTTTGAGAATGCTTCACCACTCCCCCCTCCCCCCCCAAACATCACCACTAAAAAGTGTTGCAGTTCCAAAAAGCTCAATAAAAATTTACCACTTTTTAGTGGTGCTAAAGTGGTTTAGCACCACTAAAAAGTGGTTTAGCATCACTAAAAAGTGGTTTAGCACCATTAAAAAGTGGTTAAGAATGCTTCACCACTCCCCCCGAACATCACCATTAAATGGTGTTGTAGTTCCAGAAAAATTGTTGCAATAACACAATAAAAATTTAACCATGTTTTAGGGGTTTAGCACCACTAAAAAGTGGTTCTGAGACATTCAGAAGTGTAGAGACATGTATAGTGCAGAGACATGGAAAGTGCCAAAACTTCTGTATATTACAAAAAGTATATTACAACAATTATCCAGAAACGTCTACATATCCACCAAGAATGTACAATATATAACGTTTCTTAAATTACAGATGTACAATCTCATTCATCTCCATTTATAACAAAGTGCTCAAAGACTAGACTCGAAAGTTCATCTTTGGGACTGCTGATGGGGTTTGCATTTGTATACTCCAGGGTATTGGGGGTTAGTGCCCATCTGCACAGCCATGGCAATAGTGTGCGCGTGAGGTAATCAGGGTCTTGGTCTTCATCATCAAGAGGATCAAAGGTGGGTGGACATATACAGTTGTCCCAGACATTGCGTAGATTTTTATATCTGGAGTCATCTACCAGCAATGTCCGAGAGGAGTCATATTCTGAAAACTTGTTCCAGACATGGTAAAGGGGCTTGAAAGACACAGGTTCACCTGCAAGGTCTCTTGGAGCTCCAGCAATCTCTTCAAAATACGACCACTTCTCACATTGACAGTTTGAGAAGAGAGCCTAAAGTAATAAGTCCTATGTTCCCATATGTTTGGCCAACATGTACTGAGGATTAGCTCAATGTTAGCAGCAGTACAAGTGCTCCAAATCATTGCATCTGCTATTTGCCTCAAATCCCAAACAAAGTGCTCAACATCTCTATGGTAGTAGATCCACAACTTCTCGTCCACTCTTTTTAGTTTAACTCTGTCGGAAGCTGGATGTGGAGGGTGTTTAAGTTGTCCAGTATTTGGATCACGTTTGGTTACATCTCGTTTCACGAATAGTCCATTGAGATCAAGGATGATGAGCTTTTTGATCTTGCAGAAATTCGAAACAAGATATCCCCATCCAGGGAAGTTTGCAAAATGTCCTCAATTTTGGGGCAAACTGCTGGTTCCTGGTCTTCCTCTACTTTATCTGGTGTTACATCTGCATCCTGCTTAGCTGCTATATCTTCAACCTTCTCATCTGGTTCTTGAACATCTCCAATCCAACTAAGTTCTGCCATAGACAAGTACCATGCCTTAAAAACCTCAATCAGATTGACATATTAACCTTTTCAAAATACACTTGAAAAGTATACCTTCCAGGCTATTGATTTCCATTTCATTAATTTCCTGAACTTCTATGGCAACAGTCCACTTGGCAGGAGATACTGGAGAAAAAATAAGCTCTACTTGAAGATGCTCATGATGATGTCGAAAAGAGCAATACGAGTACAATAAATAGACAGTCAATGAACAATATGAGTACAATAAATAGACAATCAATGAGCAATAAACAACTAGTGAACGAAAAATAAAGCCGTCATTTCATTATCATCAAAATGAGGGTACAAAGACAAAATTACAAAGAGGCTACAAAGCACAAAAGGTTAATAGGGGCTACAGAAGTTTCTTGCGGGACTTTGGTTTGGGAGGTTTAAGGTTGGGTGCTTGGAGGTTAGTCTTTTTTCGAGCAGATGAAGGCTCCTTGGATTTTTTACCTCCTGGAGTAGGCTCTGGAGGCTCGGATGCAACCTTATCTTTTTTCTTTGGTGTGGTGCACTCTTCAGTGTTGCTCCTCTTGTTCCTACGCCCCAAAATCTCTGCACAAACATCTGAAATAAGAAGATCCGAATCCTCATCAGACAAGTCACTGTTGTATCCTTTTCAATGGCTTCTCAGATGATTTTTCAGTGTCCTCTACGTCCTTGTTCATTGCAGGTTCTGGCTTCAGAGGCACCTCGGCTGACTCCTTGGATGGGTCACCTTGAGCTCCCACTACATCTGCTCTTTTTTTAAACCCTTTTCTCTACCTTTTGTTGGTCTGGAGTGTCTTCACCTGCTTGTTTCTGGGATGCATTCTTATCCCCGCACCCACCACACATGCTATCAATATTGGGCTTGTGTGATGACCCAGCTTGGGAGTGTGCTACATAAAAGACAATGTAATAATACTCAATATTAAGTTATGTGAACATTCAAAGAGAAGAATGTTCCACAGAATATTACCAATTCCATCAACAAGAGATCCAAAGATGCCTTCCATTGGATCTTTCTCTGCAATTACATGGAGAAAAGAAAAAAAATGGTCAAGAAATGAATCTACAATCAGCTTCATATCATAACGTATAAAAACATCAATTACTTGTACCAACATGCTCATCCATGTTTGCCTCTCCAGGTGCCAGCAGCTTCAAAGCATCTTTTAAAGGTTCCTCACATCCATGAAATAGACACTGGCCGGCAGACTTACAGGCAGTTACAAAACAAAGTGGGTGATACGGATGTTGACACCGGAGGATGTAGACACCGGTAACAACAGTCTGCATGATAGACATCCCACAAGCAACACAATCACCTAATTGCACACAGCTATTGTCCGATTCCAAATGAACAGGCGGCCTGACAGGAAGGATAGGCATTCTTGACTTGAAAAAATTAATAATCGTTTCCACAAATCGAAGATGCCCTGTCGCCACTTATACTTCCCATAACAAAGTGTCATGCTGACCCTGTAAAAAAATAGCACTGCGTACTTTATAAAACAGTATAAGTGTTTGTGCATTACTTTCAAGAGTCTTCATCACTTTATGTGGTATCACTTAAGAGTGTTATATGAACACATTTAAGTGGTCTTTTACCATATAAAATGGTCTCTAACCATTTTTTTCTAATTAGAGTTTAACCACTTTTAAGTAATATCAACTACTACTAGGTGAATCAATCAAGCTTACATACCTGTAATAACTGTGCTGCCTCTTCACCTAGGTTATCGAGATTGTGCACTTCAATATCAAGTCCCATGTCTTTGAGAGCCTCCTTTCTGATTTGAATCAAGGTCTCAAGCTTTGCCATTGCTTCCTCGTTTGGTACAAGCCCAGCCTTATGCAACTTGAGTTCCTCCATATCCTTGTTCAATCTCTCTACGATCTTGGTGGCGCCTCGCATCAAACCAACCTGCTCATCTCTCTTTGTCTTTGATTGATCTAAAGCAATTTTTATTGCTTCAAGACATTGCTGCTTCTCTTTTAACTTTTCAGCAGCATTAGCCTTCATGTTAGAAATAGCTGCTACATCAGCCCCGTTGACGCAGAAAATGTAGTTGAGGAAACATTTGACATTCCAAATGTTCCCATCGAGCCAAAAGCCCACTTCTTTAGAAATTCCTCCTTAGCCTGCCCTGAAAATTGATGTCCACCTAAGTATGTCTGCCAGTCAAAACCTGTGCCAGTACTGTCAGTGTAATTAGGCATATTTTCTGCATTAAATTTCCACTTGCTTCCAAGACATGGACCGTTTGTGGACCTCCATTTCTCCAATTTCTTATTTAAAGTTTTCTGTTGGCGTAACATTTTGATAACACCTTCAACATACACAGCCCATGCAACTAAACCTTCAGAATCTTCAGTGCCCTTGCACTTCTACCACGTAAATCCATGTGCAAAATGCACGCCTACCTCATTGTTTGCGGGAGCTCCCCGATATACTTTGTGGTATAGCAGGAGACATTCTTCATACATTTCAGGCCTCAGCCCCTTTAAATGTATCTTCTCCTTTTGGTGGTGCTTGTAAAGCCATACCCTAAGCCACTCCTCATCTGAGAAATCATTATCACATAGGAGCTTCGGATCCTGGCCAACTAAGCATAGCCCATATTCAATATGAAAATCTTCCTTGGTGAAGCAAAATTTTGTTTGAGTGGGTAAGGCCACTCGTGGTACTGTCCACCTCCCTGTAAAAACATATATGAATGCATGTTAGTATGTAATGAGACATAATTAAACTTGTTTTATCAACAATAAGAAGTGGTTGAAATGATTTCTGCACCATTCTCAGTGGTACTGTAAAATTTTTAAGTGGTGGTGTACCACTAAATGGTTCTCAACCACTTAAAATTGGTTAGGTAACACTAAAAAGTCCTGCTACACCACTATTTGCTGGTGATACATCACCTTTTGGTGTTTCTTCACCACTTTAAAGTGGTACTCCAACATATAAAAGTGGGTTGAACCATTGTTCAGTTGTGCTACACCGATGTGAATTGTTGTACACAACTTAAAACTGGTGCTACACTCCTAAAAAGTGGTGCTACACCAATAGAATGTGGTATCTCCTTGTAAAGCTTCATCACTTAAAAGCACTCAACTGCAGAACTAAAGATTATTGCACTTTTGTAAAGCATCACTAAAAAGTGGTTCTACAACACTGAAAGTGGTTGACCATCACGCACCACCACTTAAATGTGATTTGAACCACAAAAAGTGGTGACCACCACTTTATTGGTGTTTACCACTTTATACCAAATAACGTTCAGGTTAAGAAGCACCACTTTTTAGTGGTTCTACACACTTTTAAGGTACCGAATAACGTTCTAGTTAAGAAGCACCACTTTATAGTGATGTTGACCACTTTATAGTGGTCTTCACCACTATAAACACCACTTAAATGTGATTTGAACCACAAAAAGTGATGAACACCACTTTATTGGTGTTTACCACTTTATACCAAATAACGTTCAGGTTAAGAAGCACCACTTTTCAGTGGTTCTACACACTTTTAAGGTACCGAATAACGTTCTAGTTAAGAAGCACCACTTTATAGTTGTGTTCACCACTGTATAGTGATGTTGACCACTTTATAGTGGTCTTCACCACTAGAAAGTGGTGCTTCTTAACTAGAACATTATTCGGTACCTTAAAAGTGTGTAGAACCATTGAAAAGTGGTGCACCATCGTGATGCTTCGCTTAAAAGTGATGCTTCACCACAAAATAGTTAGGGTTTTCCACTGGAAAGTGATGCACCCATTGTATCGCCAGTTTTTACTAGATCCTTACCTCTTTTTAGTGCTACCCAGCACTTTAAAGTGGTCCAGTATCACTTTTAAGAGATGGTACACCATATCAGCATAACTATGTAGTGATGCTACCATGGTTTCTGCCCAACTTTAAAGGGTGCTGCAGGTGCACCACTTCAATACAGCCTATCAGTGGTGCTGTACCCATAAAAAGTGGGGTTCACCCACTTGATATTTACTAGTGGTGTGCACACTACTTTTTCCTAATAAAGAAACACTTTAATTGAATCCATGGAGGAAATACTTGCATCTAACCTGCTGAACATTTTGCTTCTTAGGTGTACCCTTGGGGGACTCGTAAGTTCTTTTTGTAGCATGCATGTGCAAAAAATTCAGAAATTTTACAAAACATAAAACCAATTTAGAAATGCATGCATGATGCATCTAACCTGTTTTGATAGGCGACTCCTACGTAGAGCTCTTTCCCTTCCTAGGTGTACCCTTGTCAGAGTCTGAAGGTCCTTTTGTAGCCTAGTTCTTCATCCTGAAAAAATCACAAATGCCACATAGATACAACATCAATAGTTAAATGCATTCATGCTTGAACCTGCATGATGCATTCGTATAAGCATGCACACATAGTTGATAAAATCTGCATTCATGCTTCAAGTTGCATGATGCATTTTTATAAAGCATTCACAAGGGTGATCAATTAGATGTGCACAATGCATATACATTCCATAAATAAATTCTAAACTCACACATGCATCATTAATAGTTACAATCCATGATTATCTTGCCACACATTCTTTTTTTTTTGCAATACCCTCCCCAACAGAGGGTAGACCATATCGCCAGGGGTTGAACCTGGGTCCTTACGCACCCACCCATTCACTTTAACCACTAGGCCAAGCCCCCTTTGGTTATCTTGCCACACATTCAGAGACAAGCATACATCGCTTCTACATCTGTATGAAGCATGTTAAAACATGGATCAATGCTACCTAGAAATGCTACCTAGGAAAACCAGCCACATTCAAATTCAACCAACATTCGAGATAGAATGCTTCAAGCTACATGATGCTACATACCTGTTGCTGCTGCTGTAGGGGATTTTTACTGAAGTTGACGACCAGCCCAACAAAAAGTACTCCTCCTGAATTTGCTTGCTGTTGTTGTGATGTTGCTGCTTGTTGCTTCGGCTAGCAGAGAAACGCAAAGGAGGGAGGAAATAGGGAATCAGAAACCTGAATGGCACGGGCGAGACAGTGAGAGGGGGGAGGAACGAGCGAGACATAGTGGGAGGGACGAGAGTCGAGAGAATATTTGCATTAAGTGCTTGAAAGTAGGCTTGAGGTGATCATTAACCAGTAAGTGCTTTCACTTAGTACACGTCAAATTTTAACCCTTTTTTTTTCCATAAATTTTGAACTGTTTCAAACGCCTAAACCACCCATTTTCTCAACCCAAAAACCATATACTATATAGTGGCAAAAGCGGTCCACCTATACATGCTTTCACCCATATGCACACATGTGTTTTAAAAGGGAAATGCGAAACCATCCACAATGGTAGTTTAGGATACCCTATTTGAAAATAGATACATGTGAAGAATGTTGAGAGACTACCAACTATGGTACTTAAAGTACCTAATTTAGATATATGTTCCATGCTTGGTACTTTGAGAACCTAATCTGTACACTTCTACATTGTAGAACGTGCACTTAAAACCTATGATGAGTACTTTGAGACTACCTGAATACCCCCTTTAAATACTTGAATAAGTAGTAGGTGCTTGAAACTTGAACTATAGTAAGTTTCAAATTACTTTGGAGTACACATGTGGGTATTTTAAGTAAATGGGTAGATAGACAATTTGCAATCATGTAGGTCAGCCTTTCTAAAATATCCCTCTAAAGTCAAAGTGTCCAAAACAAAGACTAACGACACTGAAAAGGAAAGGACCCCCCAAGCCGCCTCTTACACAAACACAACCTCCTCTCCTCTATAATTTTCCAAATGATGCTCTACAAGAGGGCTGAAAAATGCAAGCACCTCCAAGTCTTTTCCACATTAAACACATAGCCAAGTGTCTCTTGGTCCTTTTTATGGAGAAAGAGAGGATCTCCCACCCTTTACCAACATGAAAACACTACTATATGTGCCTTATATACTCACTAAATTAACACTTTGATAGCATGTGAGAAGTGGCAATGGGAGAGAGAGAAACACACCACTAGAAAGAGAAAGTTAAGAATCAGGAGGCTACATTTGTGATTAGGTGTTTTTGGAGGACTCAGGTACAACAAATAGTAATTGTAGCAAAACAACTATTTATTAGGCTCAAAGATACAAAGACCTACAACACCGTTGCCATGTTGTTGTACACATTTTGTAAAACCTCTAGAGATAATGTGAACTTATGTGGATCACCATATAAGGATTCCAAATGTATCTTGATGGATCAAACCAAGTGCGACGCCAACAACACTTTTAGTTGGTTAGGAGGTATGTAATAAACATCCTTAATACCTTCAACTAGCTCATAGTAGTAGCCCTCAACCAAATAGGAATTTGAAAAAGCGTACTTGTCCCAAGAATATCTTAAAGCTCATGTTGTTTTGTATTTCTCGTTTGAGCACATCAAGAGGTAGAAGTCTACTCCGTCTTCATTTGTATTTGTGGCAAAGCTGTCACCTACATGCAAAGTATAACTAATTGCATCATGATGCCCACCATACATCTGATCAATTTTTTCATCACTTTCATCCAGGGTTTGATGGTGATGTACTGCTAGTTTTCTTGACATGTGTGTTGTTAAGGCATCACCTCCAATGTTGTGACATGCAAATCTAGCAACGACATGAGAGATCTCTATATCAAAGTGCACACTTGTCATTCCTAGTGTGTCCATTCACACAATGCAATGAGCGTGACCCTTCCAGTCGCTTGCAATTCCATTTCCTCTCCCTCATCACATCAACCGCTTTCATGTCCCAAAAAATTCAAGCCACCTCTGACTGGGTGTTTTCATCATGAAATTTATGTTTCAAGAAACTAACCACATCCTTAGCACACTTCATGTGCCATGAATCATGTTTAAATTGCTCATGTGTCGGAGTCCTTTTGACAATTGCACTAGCCCAATCATGTTCTCCTAGGCTAGGAAAAAACAAAAAACTTGAAATCATGTTTGAGAGTTAGAAGAAGCTAGAATAACTTGGCACTCAAAAAAATGGCATGGATGCCTTGAATTGAGCAACAGATCCCTTTGACCAAACCTAGTGCCGCTTCAAGAAGTTGAATCCTTGCTCCTGCAGCCACACACTATGCACTTGCATGCAATGCTACAAAAGTAATGTGACATTCTCTTATCATGAGAGATGTAAAAATGTGTACACTTTAACACCCTATTAGCCTCATCCTGAACATAGGTGATGTGCGCCAAGATTGTGACTTGTGAAGAGTACCAATGCATTGATTGAATTTCATTTTTCTCCTTGAAAGAGTAATTCTTACAAAAGTCTATAACAAAGACTACCACATCTCTAGGAAACCTTTGAATGCAGTCTTTGAATTGTTGAGATTGCCACCTGGCAATAAAATTGTGTCTGATGTAGGTGGTTAGATGCTTTTTAAGGAAGGATATAAAATCCTTGCATCCCATTTCCTTGATCAATTGATCCTTGGGCTTCTTTCCCTCTTGATGGGCTGACACAATGTCTTCAAACAACTTCACTAAAATCTACAATGCATTTTCATATTCTTCTTTTAGAAAGAGCACTAACCGCTACGATCCACATTGATCACATTCTCACTTCAAGCAAGACAACTTATGAAATGTAGACTCATCTAGCTTTGAAAATAATACCATCTTAGCCAATTTGTTCATGCTATTGTGCATGTATGCAGTAGCTCCACACTTTCCTAGAACCTATTCTATGAAGCATACATCACACTTGCAGCCACACCCTTCATTGCGGACGCATGTGTTGCTTTGTCTCATTTGGCTGAATGCATCTTTGAGCTATATTATCTGTATGTGAGCAATGAAACAACAAGTGTACCTATCCTTTAACTTGCAAACAAACAAAGGCTTCAATCCCTCAAAAAATTTAAGAGAGATTTTGATGTTTGAATATTGCATTTGGAGTCTTCTATTAAGCTCCACCTGTCCAATGAAAAATAAATCTCATAAAAACCTGTAGTGAAGACAAGGCTAAAGTCATTGTAACTTGAACTTGCTAATTAACATGGTACTTTCCTAACCCATTTGTTAGGTACTAAAATACCTAAGCCACTGTAAATGGTACTTTATGAAGTACCAATTTATGCAAAGTACTTAACTCTCTTAAATTGATACTGTAATAAGTACCTCAAAGAGTACATTGAAAGCACTAGAGTTTGTATTCTAGAAGTACATGTTGGTCTCCTTCTAGCTTCTACCTAATCACAAGGTAATTTTGAAGCTTTCAAGTACCCCAACAGAGTCTATTAGTATACTGTAATGGTTGTATGAGTTTACAAAGGTGGTTTTAACTACCATAAAATGTACATTGGTCATCCAAGAGGACCCTAATAGAACTTATGAGTTTACATTGGTGCTTTTGAACACCAATACCTTTGACATGGTAGTATTACTAGAATCTACATGTAGGTACTCTAGGTAATCTTCAGGCTAATATATTTCTACAAGGTACATGTAGAAAAGTTGGTAGCATTGAAGTACCTAGTCTATGCACTTTGGCTCAATGAGATTTTCTTTGTTGCTTCTATGTATACTTGAAGTACTTGTTTGACCTTATGCTAGCTTCTACCCAGGGTGAAGGTATTCTTCATGGCTCCAAGTATTTTAGGATATCCATGAGTATATATTGGTGGTTGAAGGGTTCCTATACCTATACCTATGGTGCTTGCAATGGTGATAGTAAACTATATTTGAGTTTATATTGGTGCTTCAAGAGTACCAAAAGATTTCCTTTTGGAGCGTACAAACCTCTGGGGTTTCACATGACAACATTATACCTAATGTAATACTACCTATACACATGGTACCTATACTAGAGCATGCAAGAGAACAAAATAATTCAAGCACTTTTGGAGCATACCTGTGACTCATCAAGCAAATGTACTGGGTGCTTTAAGTAAGATTTTTTCCCATGATATTTTTGACACACATCCTTTTTGTTTTGGGACACTCGCATCTTCATTTGCCAAAATTAAAAAAATGTCTCTTATCTCTTGCATGATGCAGTGAATTTGAAGATGTTGATGTCGACATAATTGCAATGGAAATGCTCTTGCCTTCATCTACTTTAATCGTGAACTTATTGCAAAATTTCATTGATGCAACCTTATGAACCTTGCTATCTTTGAATTGCTTATAGACCTTGATGGATCCCCTTTGCTACCCACCAACATCATGCTGCATAAAGTTCTTTTTAGCTTTAGCTCCTCTCTAGACAAGGATGCTTTGAATTTGGTTATTGTGCCTTGTATTTGGAGAGTATAGAGTTCTCTGATCCACGGTGAAACCATAAAAATCCTAGCTTCTCTAGAAGCAATCAAAAGGTGGATTTCTTAGCTTCAAAATTCATGCTTTTTGTAGCTTCTTGCTAGCAAATCAAAATTATTTTGCAAATTGTACTCATATCTTCAAGCTTTGACAAGCATGAAGCATCACATTCTCTTTTCCTTTGACGATTCTCTCATTTCATCATGGCCCAATACTGTAGCATCCTATGTGTGGCTTCCTGGCAAATTGTGGTTGAGTACTCAGTGCGGCCATGAGGGGGCAACACATCATTTCTTGGATTGTCCTCAACATGATCCTGAGATGAGTGAGACCACTCATCTCATGATCCTAAGATGAGTGAGACCACTCATCTCATGATCCTAAGATGAGTGAGACCACTCCATTGTATTTTAATTTTGTTGCTTCCATAGACATGGGATGCAATCCAAGCCAAAGATTGTGTAGATAATAATTTTGGTGCAACACAACCCCCTCTTCCAAAACTACTTTGAACTACAACAACACGTGTGAAAGGCAGATTGATAGACAAAAACCATGCATCTTTTAAAGTGATTGGAGCCAACATTTCAAAAAAATTAATACTAAATTTAGTCCCACAAGAATATCTAAAAAAGTGTGCTAAAGCACCATCCATAAGTGCCTAACAAGAAGTGTTAAGGATAGTAGAATTTGCAGGTCCACCTTTTCATGCTATCACCCTCATATATTTGCAACACAGTTAGATTGGATGTTATCTTCAATGTTCATATAGATGCTTCTGGTATGATGAAGGGGATATTCTACATAAACTTGATGAGAGAACAAATAACCCACTATACTTTGTTATTTGAAGATTCAGTACGGTAGAGCATGTAGATTCTACAACCAAGAGAGAAGCACTCAAAATGGTTTTTAGTGCAACAAAATTCATGTATTATCTATTGGTGGGGAAGTTATTTCACTTTTATGTGGACCATTAGGCGTTTCTCTTTTAGATTTACAAAGTGATGATTAATCGGATGGATGATGTTTGGATTGGAATTTGAATTTAATATTTTCCATAAACTGAGAAAAACTCACTACGGTGCTGATTCCCTATCCCATAGTACCGAGGGTACTTTAGCTACATCATTAAGAGATGAACCAATGGGTGCTAACATTTCTAATCAATGATAATGAATGGGCCATATCCAGAATGGCAAATCTATATGATTTCTCTAGTATGGAGGTCTTCCAAAGGATTGGTCCCATTCCAATAAATGCCCTCATCATCAAAAGCTTGAAGTATACAATTATAATTGGATCCTTGTATAGACTGGGAATTGATGGAGTCTTGAGGAGGTGTGTACGAATGCAGGGTAAAATGCAAATAATCATTGAGGCTCATAGTGGAAGCTCAAGATGAAATTTTTCCAATGATATTAATTACAAAAAAATATTACAAGCAGGGTTATTGTGGCAAAGCATGAGGTCAAATATCAGAGCCTTTTGCAAAACATGTGATATTGGCTGGACAATGGGAAGACCCACTACACTAGACATGATAAATTGGACCACAATACAACCATTTAGAATCTTCATAAAATGGGGTCTAGATTTTATGGGACCATTCAAGAAGGTCACCCCCAGAAAGAATAAGCATGTAGTCTTGGATACATGTTATGTGAGCAAATGGGTGGAAGATAAAGCATCACCCAACAATATTGTGTGTCGATATGGAGTTCGCCAATTGAGATAGTTTCATATCAAAGGACCCATTTCATCAATGAAACAATTCAGATTTGGATGGAAATTTTCTTGATCAAGTGTTGGAAGTCTACCTCATACTACTTTAGATGCAATGGAAAAGTTGAAAGTTGCAATAAGATTATCAAGACCATTCTAACTAGGATAGTCTAGAGAGAACCCTACACTTGGGAAGAGAAGCTTCAAATAGCACTTTAGGCATACACAACAGGCTATAAGATTACAACTAGGATGACACCATTCAGAATAGTATATGGAATTGAAGCAGTGGTACCCATAGAATTTGTTGTCCCAAGTGTCAAATTGGCTATAAAGTATGACATGGACTACAATTCAACATCAAAGAAGATATTGGATGAGCTACTAAAGTTGAATGAGATTATACAAAGAGAAATGTTGGAATAGGAAGTGATCCATCAACATAAGAAACAATAGCATGATATTAAGTTGAAGGTTAGGGAGTTCAAAAGGGTGAAATGGTTTTTCTATATCAATCAAAGTTAGGCTTGAAGAAGCCCAATTTGAAGATAGCATGGTCAAGACTATATGAAGTAGAATGGGTGTTCTCTAATGGTATAGTTAGACTCAATGAAGTTTTTGGATTGATGCTACCAGGGGTGTACAATGGGGCAAAGATTAAGCTATACTTTTCCAAACTAGCAAAAATTCCAACACTAGATACTCAAGACAATGAGCCATTTGATCAATAAGATCCTCCACTAGATCTATTCTTATGAAACTAGAAGGGGTTAGAATAGCTAATGACAATTAGGTGGGGGATCATCTGAGAGTCTATCAGACTCTAGGCTCAAATATCAAATGGTCAAAAGGCATATGAAGTTCATATTTGTCACTAAGAGTGTATTAAAGAGCATATCGTTTTTGGTAGCCCACTGGTAATCATTATAAATCAAGACCAATGCATGCATGCCACATTAATAATGGATACTATACTCTCAAGGAACACAAAGAGTGGAGCATTCATGCCTCAAAGTAGAATAACTATGAGGAGAGTGCACAACCCCATGAGCATTCCTTCACCCTATGTGCTTATAAATCTTCTTGATGCAGAACTCCCTATTGTAATTTCTTCATCTTCAGCTACTACATGCGTGTAAATGCTTGTGCACTTATGGTTTCCTTCACCTTCACCATCAAATGAGCTCTCCTTATCCACTCAAACATTGCCACATGGTTCAAAAAGGGTGAAACATGGTGCAATCTCTACACAATCCTTGTAGGTAGTACTTGATGAGTAGAATCATGCCATAAGTGATCTTAAGCAGGGGCTAGTACCCACAAAGCCTCAAATCACTGTGCCATATCAACCCATTGGCAAATATGTTTTTTAGGATAGGATAGATGATGAACTTGATTAGAGGTAGCAATATAACCATTATGCTGATTTAACTTGGCATGAAAAATACTATGCAAGGGCGATAATTAGAGAACTTGAAAACAATTGAGGACCGAATTTATGTGGAGCCGGTCCCCCCTTCAAAAGGCTTTGGAATTATAGCTTCTCCCATAAAGAGAGAGACTTGGTACAATACAAGCTTTGTGTTACTTGAGACCTTGATGGTGCAATAAAGTTTGAAAGATTCATGCACCACAATTATGCTCGTAACTTAGCTAAATGAAAGCATTAACTTGTTGTTAATTGAGTCAACATCAGTTAACAAAAGCTACTAAAGACCAAAGACATACAAATGCACATCAAAGATCAACAAAAAGAAGTAGTAAAGATTGGAGTTACACATTTTCCCAAAATGGTCATGTATTGTAAATTCCTAATTTATTTCAAGCCATTGTAATATTTTAATGTGTTACGGGCTCAATGGGAGTTCCAAGCTATAAAGAACAGGTCAGTTAGTGTGCCTAGGTAGCAGATTCAATAAGTGGTGGAGCCATAAAGGCCTTGGGCCCCCGGACATTGCATGTTTTTACCCTAGGTATATAAGGCAGTGTGCAAAAGAAATTAGGGTTCTCAAGCTCATTTGTTGAGAGCACTCTTTGGTGAGATCTCTTGAGGTGTGTTTCTATGAAGTCCTTGAGCTTCTCCTTGCTCATGGGACTTGGTTAACACTAATCAATGCTTTATTCTCTTTCACTATGCCTCTCTCATGCTTCTTGTGATTGTTAATGATGCTTTGATTAGCTAGATTGTATAACTAATTAGTGGTTAATCCCTCTCTAATCTTGTGTGATTGCCATCTTTTGCTTGTGTGTCCATGTAGGTTTGATTGAAGTGTGGTGCTCAATAGATCTATGTAACATTTAATGGCCTAGTAACTTGTGTGTAGAGAAAAATAAAATAGACATAGTGAGAATTTCATTAGAATAGCTTCCTAATGAGCATAGCAAGAGTTCTTAGATGGATGGAAAGAGCAACAAAAAGGATAACACCTAGTTAGATAGTCATGAACAATAGTTCAAAAGAGAGAGAAATTAAGCTATTGACAATAGTTGAGTACCGGATTTATATGGATCCATTCACCCCTCCAAAAGGCTTTGTATTATATGTTTCCCCCATTAAGGGAGACATTTTACAAAACAATTCTTTGTGTTCCTTCAATAACTAGCTAGTGCAATAAAGACAAAAACTTCAAGCACTAAGAAAACTCTTATAAAACACAACATCAATTCCCTCACGGGCTCATACCCAAGACCTCACCTTCGAAGATGGTGAGAGCTAGTGGGGTATGCGAGTAGATTGAGAGAAAGGAGTAGTATTATGAGAAAGAAGTATATCTCCTCACTTAATCACTCATAATATCTTAGCATAGCTTAGTGATTAGCATGGTAGAGGAGATGATCATGCATTGAAGCTTGGCTCTTGGTTGGATTTGCATCACAAATCCAAGAGTTGTTGGTATAGGCCTCCCTTCTCACAAGCTTGGAGTAGATGATGAGCTTTCCCTTAAAGCAGCCTCTTCTGGCCAATAGGAATCAGGCAAGTCACTAGGGTGCTGAATGCTCATTGGACCCCTTGGGAGACTGTCCAATAGTCTTCTAGAGATCTTAATTCTTATTGGTTCTTTTATCAAGTGTTTTTAAATGAAGTAAACTAGATTTACTCTAGCCTAATTATCATTGGTCCACCTCTATGGCCATCCAATAGGATTTGAGTGCACTTTGTGGGAAATTGGCCAAGGGAGCTGACATGTGTCCCCTATTCCCTTTGTGTAAAGGGAGCCTATGAGTGTGTGTGTGTGTGTGTGTGTTTCTCTCTCATCCCCTGCTTACAGGGCTCGCCCCCTCCTATGTAGGAGTCTTGGAGACTTTTTGGCACACTCAGAAAGCATCCAATTTCACTAAGCTTGACCATTGGACACAACCTTTGAATTTTGGAACCTTAGCATTTTGGAAGTCTTAATGGGTTGAACCTTAGGGACTTTAAATCCCATTGTTTCACATTGCTTTTTTGCAGATGGCCCCCCCTTTGGATCCTTATTTCCCCTCCTTTGGATCCCTATTGTGGCTGGTCTGCCAGCTTAACCAATATTGTACATTTGCTTACTCTAGGGAAGTATTGTAAGCATTGACAAGGTTTTGGTTATCTTTTAATTGTATGCCTTGCATCCATCTAGCATCTTCAAAAGGATAATTCTTAAACTTAATAAGATACCGTCGAATAGTCTTACTGCCTCTTAATACCTTGTCTTCATGTCGGAGAATGGACTCGGGCTACAACACCTCTTCTTGGTCCGCGATCTCTGGTGGGTCTTCAATAGTTGGTTCTTGAGGTGGCTCTCCTTTGTAAGGCTTTAGTAGGCTCACATGGAAAGCATTGTGTATGAGACAATGGTTGGGAAACTTGAGCTGATAGGCCATCTCATTGATTGGTCTAAGAATCTGGAAGGTAGCATAGTATCTTTTTGCTAACTCAGCATAGTACTTTTGGTGTCTCGTAGGATTCTTTCCCGTGGTGTGCCTTAATCGAGCCTTGGGAAGTTTAAGTAGGACCCAATCATTTTCTTTAAAGGCTTGGCTCTTTTGTGCTTATCAACAACAACCTTTTGCTTTGTTATGAGATAGCGATAGCATCCTTAATCTTTTGGAAATATTCTTGTAGGTCTTGCTATACTCATCTGCAGCGAAGATTGTCCCGTGTACTTTAAGTATTAGGGAACTTTTGGATCTTCCCTCTATTACCTCAAAAGGTGCTTTTCCCGTGGAAGTATGTACATTGTTATTGTAGGCATACTCCACTAAGGGTACTTACTTCTCCCATTGGGACCTTTGATCTACTTCCGTTACATAGGATTTTAGTAGATCAAGAATTGTTAGGTTAGCTATTACACTTTGAGCATCCGTTTGTGGGTGATAGGCCGAAGAGAAATTTAGCCTTGTCCCTAAATTCGCAAACAGACCCTTCCAAAAATTCCTGGTCATTCTAGGTCTCTATCTAACACTATGGACATCGACAAGCCATAGTACTTGAAGATTTGTGATGTGAAGAGGGCTTCCATTTGATGGGCTTTTCTAGTCTTTTTGACAGGTATAAAATGAGCTTGTTTGCTGAACCTGTCTACTATCGTCCATATTCCCGTATTTCCATGGATAGACTTAGGCAATCCAAAGATAAAATCCATGGATATGCTCTCCCATGGTGAATTAGGGATTGGCAAAGGTTGAAGCAATCCAGGTTGCTTCCCTCTATCAAACTTCGTCTTTTGGCATACCACACATTTAGAAACATACTCTTGTATGTTTGGTTTCATGGTAGGCCAATAGAAATATGTTTCAAACCCTTTTAGGGTAGACCGAATCCCTCTATGCCCCACATAAGGAGGAGCATGAGATTCATACATTACTTTCTCACATAGTGAGTTGGTAATACATAGTCTATTTCCATAGAGAAGATAACCATCTTGTAAAGTAAATGGTTCCTCTTTCTTCCCTAATGCAAGGGATGAAATCACATCTCCAAAATCGGGA
This sequence comes from Adiantum capillus-veneris, assembly GCF_014529385.1. Taxonomy (NCBI): domain Eukaryota; kingdom Viridiplantae; phylum Streptophyta; class Polypodiopsida; order Polypodiales; family Pteridaceae; genus Adiantum; species Adiantum capillus-veneris. The sequence continues at coordinate 58,942,711 of NC_140956.1, forward strand.
TCAATAGCATACTCACCTATCATAGAAGATAGATCATTGTGAGTTGCTATGGAAACCACATTCACTCTTGACCATATTGAGAGTGTATTGGCTACTTGATTAAGGCTTGCTAGCAATGTGAGCAATATGAAAATGAAATTGCAAAAGGAAATTTGACCACATCATTTGTTTGTCGGAGAGCTTGGACTGCGTCATGAAGTACTTAAGGCTTTGGTGATTAGTCCGCAAAAATGATAGCAGTTCCCAATAAATAGTGCTTCCATGAGTCTAAGGCATGTAGAAATGCAAGAAGTTCCTTTTCATATATGCCTAAAGCTTGCTCAAAAAGTTCAAGCCTTCGACTTTCATAGGTTATGGCATGCCCTTCTTGAAGCAAAATAGCTCCAAGGCAATCGCCAGAAGCGTCACATTGGACCTTAAATGGCTTTGATAGATCCGCCAGTGTAAGCATAGGTTGAGAGATAAGCTTTTCGAAAGAATTTTTCTCCTTGGCAGACCATGTATACCTAACATTTTTCTTTGTTAGGTCATGTAATGGTCTTGCTATTAGTGAGAACTTTTCTATGAAGCATCTATAGTATGCAAACATACCTATAAAGCTTCTTAGTTCATGAAGATTCCTTGGGTTAGGCCATCCTTTTATTACCTCTAGCTTGGATGGATCCATTTGGATGCCATCTTGAGAGATAATGTGACCTAAATACTGAATCTCTTGTAAGAAAAACTCACTTTTCTTTCGATTAATATGAAGTTTATTCTCTCTTAAGACTTGAAATATTACCTAGAGGTGTTTCTTCTGCTTGTCTAGTGAACTAGAGTAGATGATAATATCATCAAAGAACACTCCAGTAAAAGTTCGGTGAGGCCTGAATAGCTTCTCCATCAAGCGCTTGAATGTGGCTGGTGCATTGGTCAAGCCAAAAGGCATGATAATGTATTTGTAAAGACCAAACTAGTGCAAAATGTGGTCTTTACAATATCTTGATCAACTCTCCTTATTTGATGGTAGCCACTTTTTAGGTCAATCCTACTGAAGTAGATCGACCCTTGCAACTTATTAAATAGGTCTTCTACCCGTGAAATGGGAAACCTATTTTTGATAGTGATCCTATTTAGTGCTCTATAGTCGACACACATATGATATGTGCCATCTTTGTTTTGCACTAATAACATGGGTGAGCAAAATGGAGATGAGCTAGGCCTAACCATGCCCTTCTCAACTAACTCATGCACTTGCCGCATAATATCCTCTTGTTGAGCTTGAGAAACTCTATAAGGAGTTTTATTAGGTGGTGAACTTCCTGGAAGAAGTTGAATTGCATGGTCATCATTGCCTCGTTTAGGAGGTAATTCACAAGGGTTTTCGTCAATAAAGACATCTTGAAATCCCTTGGGAAATTTGGATAACTCTAATTCTTCGTTATTGTTTATATTTTCTTTTGCTAAAGCATTAGGTTCATTTTGAGAATCTTTAACAAAAATCATGTACATGGAAATAGAGCTCTTTATTGACTTATTAAAAGCTTGCGTATGTACAATGGGTATGGTGTTACCCAACTCCATAGCATCTATGTACATATCGTTGCCTGAACCTAAAGATTTTCCTTTAAGGGAATTTAACACTGGCAGCAATGTGATCAAACCATGGTGCCCCTAAGATTACATCCTCGTGCTCGAGAGGAGAGATAAATAAGTCCTCTTTGTCCACATAGCTTTGGACATGGAGCCTCAACTTCCCGATTAAGGGAGTGACTGAAGATTCTTGCCCCTTGAAAGCACCATTTGCAGGTAGGACATCTCCCATCTCATAAGCTTGGATGCCTAGCTTGGTGGCCAACTTTGTGGATATGAAATTGTGAGTAGAACAAGGTTCAAAGATAATAAAAGTATCATGTTCTCTTACCTTTCCCCAAGCATGGCATATAGGAGATCCTTTGTGGTGAGCTTCCTCTTCTTGGATTTTGACCAAGGTAGCTGTAGGAGGCTCATGGCAGGTGTTCTTTTGGGACAAGCGCGGTACACATGCCCTTGCTCGCCGCATTTGAAACAACGGTTATCCTTGCGATAACACTCAAGATTTTTAGGAGAGAGTTTGTTTTTGCCTTTGTAAAATCCCTTCTCCTTAGCTTTGTTGTTATTGGGATTTCCCTTAGGAGACTTTTGTACATTGTCCTTCCCCTTAGGCTCATTGGAACCCTTGTTTTCCGTGGGCTTAAGATTTCTCTTAGCACCTGGTTGGAAATTGATTCGTGAAGCCACGATAGTATGGTGTATGACCGCAGATATGGTGCGTGGCCTTTGGGAGTTGACATACTCCGCCATTTCTTCAGTTACGTCCGCACAAAATTTTTGTTTTTGCTCTCCAAATTCCATATTTTTGAAGACAATGGCTCAAATATCATTAATTGCAAGGAATAGAAGAGAGGGTCTTTCAACGCCAAAACAGCACCGGCTCCTGTCAAGCTTCTAATAGTTCAATAGTGGTTAATCCATAGGCAAGCCCCGTAGGAATACACTATTAAGACCATAGCTCTCGACGGTGATGCCCCGTTATCTGCACGAAGGCAAGTGCACTGTACGGCTTAGAAATCCCTATTCTAGTTACTCAATTGCAATTAATAACAACAACCATTTATAGCTAGCTTGAGGACTTCCCTTCTTGAGCAAGAAAAGAGAAACCTTGTGCTCTGATACCAATGTAACATTTAATGGCCTAGTAACTTGTGTGTAGTGGAAAATAACATAGACATAGTGAGAATTTCATTGGAATAGATTCCTAATGAGCATAGCAAGAATGCTTGGATAGAGAGAGCAACAAAAAGTATAACACCTAGTTAGATAGGCATGAACAATACTTCAAAAGAGAGAGAAACTAAGCTATTGACAACAGTTGAGGACCGGATTTATATGGAGTCGGCCCCACCTCCAAAAGGCTTTGTATTATAGGTTTCCCTCATCAAGGGAGACATTTTACAATACAATTCTTTGTGTTCCTTAAATAATTAGCTAGTACAATGAAGATGGAAACTTCAAGCACTAAGCAAACACTTATAAAATACAACATCAATTCCCTCACGGTCTCAGACCCAAGACCTCACACACCTTCAAAGATGGTGAGAGCTAGCGGGGTATGAGAGTAGATTGAGAGGAAGAAGGAGTATTATTACAAGAAATAAGTATATCATCACTCATGATTAGTAATTAGCATGGTAGAAGAGATGAGCATGCATTGAAGCTTGGCTCTTGGTTGGATTTGCATCACAAAGCCAAGAGTTGTTGGGGTAGGCCTCCCTTCTCACAAGCTTGGAGTAGCCTTGATGATCTTTCCATTAAAGCTTGAGAAGGAGAGAGAGAGTATTCTTGCTTCACACATGAGAGTGTGTGAGTGTGTGTGTGATAATGCCTTTGAAAAGCCCCCCCTCTCTCTCTTGATCGACCCCTCTTGCTAAATCCTCTTGTGGGATTTCCATTGGACCTCTCCAAGCTTAGCCAATAGGGTTTAAGAAGCATAAGTGATAGCATTGTGACAAGTGTCCCCCTTTCCCCTTTTATGAGAGATTTAGGTAATTAAATAATGCAACTAAACTCTCATTGGACCCCTTTGTCTTCTGGCCAATAGGAATCAGGCAAGCCATTGGGTTGCTGAATGCTCATTGGACCCCTTGGGAGACTGTCCCAATAGTCTTCTAGAGAGCTTAATTTTTATTGGTTCTTTTATCAAGTGTTTTTAAATGAATTAATCTAGATTTACTCTAGCCTAATTCTCATTGGTCTACCTCTATGGCCATCCAATAGGATTTGAGTGCACCTTGTGGAAAATTGGCCTAGGGAGCTGACATGTGTCCCCTATTCCCTTTGTGTAAAGGGAGCCTCTGAGTGTGTGTATGTGTGTTTCTCTCTCATCTCCTACTTACAAGCTCGCCCCCTCCTATGTAGGACTTGAAGACTTTTTGGAACACTCACAAAGCATCCAATTTCACTAAGCTTGATCATTGGACACAACCTTTGAATTTTGGAACCTTAGCATTTTGTAATTCTTAATGGGCTAAACCTTAGGGTCTTTAAAGCCCATATTTGTACATTGCTCTTTTGCAGATGCCCCCCCCTTTGTATCCTTATTTTCCCTCCTTTGGATCCCTACTATGGCCAGTCTGCTAGCTTGACCAATATTCTAGCTTTTTCTCCCCTAGAACTTCCTCATATTAAATGATCAATTTAAAATGAGAAAATCATTTAGGAGAATTAAATTTTAGTTATTATGACAATCTATGTGTGTGTGCTCGCAATTAGTGTGTTGCATGATAGGATTAGTGTTGTGTGCGTTTTGCAATCATTAGTGTGTGTGATTGGGTTGATTGGAGGTGAAGGGAAGTGGATGTGGAGATTGCCCTTTATTGTGGCTTAGCTCCTCCATAGGCTAAGAAGCTCACCTCGTAGAGTCACCATTCATGCTTCCATGATTAGCTCACTAATTGTGTGAGTGTTTCCATGCCCTAGCCGGGTAGCTCATCCCTCCAGATTGATAATTTTGTTGGTCATTGGAGCTATGCGATGGAATCCCCAACAGTTGGCGCTGTTGCTAGGGATGATGACCTACGATAGCGTAAGCTGGGGATGATGACCTATGATAGCGTAATTGGGGCATAATCGGATGTGTTTCCTTACTCATTTCACCACTAATTTCACTTGTGTGTTTATGGTTTTGTGGATTTTGGATGTGTGTGCATGAAGCAATGTTTTCATAATTCCCTAATTTTTCACTGTAGCTTGCCAATTGTGTGTTTACACATTCTAATTTCACACTAACCCCTTGCTAATTTCACTAATTTTGCTAACTTACACACTAATTTGCTACCAAGGATTGGAGCTTTCAACCATTCGATCGATCTTCATTGGAAAGGTAATCAAGGTGGTATTCTCAACCTCCCTAGAATCTAAAGATGTGTAGAATTGTGTAGAGACTCCATCATGATGTAATGTAATGTTGATGCTATGAAATTTTTGAATTGTTCGTTTTCATGCCGTTCATAATGCCGAAATTTTCCAGATTTGGTGGCGTATGAAATTAACAAGTTTCAATTGCTAATTGGTGATTGTACATTGCTAATTGGGTGCCTAATTGAGTTAATTGCATGTTTGAATGGTCAATTTCAAGTGTGTGTGCATTCTAATTGAGTGTGTGTATGCCTAATTTTAAGTGTGTGTGCACTATTTTGCCCTTGTTTGTGCACCTAAAAATTAATGTGTGCCTAATAAGTTTTCAATTTTGATGATTGATTTGTGTTATGATCATGTCCAACTAATGGTTTGTGAAATCACATTGCAATTTCGACAAGATTAACCCTTTTGTGTATGCACCTAAAGATTAGTAAAAACTACCAATTATTAGTGTGTGTGTGTGTGTGTGTGTGTGCCTTAAAAGTGCTTAATGTGCATTATTAATTCAATTTTTGATTGCATGTTTGGTGTGTGTAATGATTAATTGTGTTTTTGAGCTCAAAACAAGGATTTACACACTCCAAATGCGTCAAATTTTGACCTAATTTTGTCTCTAATTTTGCCTACTTTGGATTTTATTGATCAAATTAATTGGCAATTGAATTGATGTTCTTTTTGTGATTTTATTTTGCAAAGAATTTTTAGATTTTTTTTGGATTCTTTTGGGTATTTTGCGTATAATTTTTGGAAAATTTTGGCAATTTTTTGCTAATTTTTGCTTATTTCCATAAAAACCTGATATCTTGCGATCTTTATGAGATATTTTGTGTGCGTGTTTATGGCATCATATTGAGCTCATTTGAGCCTTCGTTACTCAAATTTTGAGTGTTTTAGTATTTTCGGGAGCCAGGTTAACGATTGAGTTGTAAATTGTATTTTTGGTGTGCTTTTGCGTGTTTAAAGTGTTTGATTGTGATTGCCAATGATGTGTAGAGAGTTTTGGATTTTTTTGGATTTTCTTGGTGATTTTTGGGATTTTCGGGTGAATTTTAGTGTTTTTGGCTAATTTTTGATATTTTTGGACTCTTGGAAATAAAAATTTATTAAAAAGACAATTTTCGAGCTCGACACCTTGCCTTGTGGCACATAAAAATTCTTCCTCGACTAGATCTTTATGGTTTTTTGCGATAGTTTTTGTCAACATTAAAATTCTCTTCTTCTTCTTCCCTCTTCGTGTGAACCCACCCCACACCCACTCTCACTCTCTCTCTAAGTTACTCTCTCTCCTCCCCTCCCAAAACCCCGATAATCAACCCTCTCTCTCTTCTCCTCGCTCTCTCACTAAAAGCGTGATGATTTATAATCTCTCACCTCCCCCTCTCTCTCTCTCTCTCTCTCTCTCTCTCTCTCTCTCTCTCTCTCCCTCTCCGTTCTTTGTCGTTTTCAATACACACACACCCCCCCTTCCCCTCCTCTATCGTGTAGCCCCCAGGGCCATTGCCCCATATGCACACACACACTCTCCCTGTACCTGTCATACTCAGCCTGTCATCGTCCACGTCACCGCCTTGTCTCCTCTGCTGCGCACCACTGACAAGTCCCTCAATCAGCGCTGTTGATTGCCGTCGGCGCCTACACGCAAATTCCCTCACTCTCTCTCTCTCTTTCACTGCTACACACAGGTCTACTGACTCTACTCCTTCAAGCCCATACTACACACTGCTACGCCCCCACCAGCTCGAAGTTAACCCCCTGCCTGCAACCAGGTAAGCCATCATTTAAAAATTACATAATTTTCTTTTAAAAAAAAAGAGAGTGAAAGGATTAGAAAATAAAAAACAAATCTATTTTTTTAAAAAAACACAAAAAGATTTATTTTAAAAATCCCATAAAAAATCAAAAAAGAAATTAAAAAATTCATCATTTTTTCATAATAATAATAATAATAAGAGAATTAAAAAAATCAAAAAAGAGTCTAAAAAATCATAAAATAGAAAAAAAGCATAAAAATTTCATAAAACCTTTAAAAATGACAAAAAAATTTAAAAATTCACAAAAAATCATTAAAAATCAAAACTTTTCCCCAAAATCATAAAAATACTAGAAAAATTAGAAAGTTCAAAATTTCATAAAAATTAAGAAAAACAAAAAGAAAGTCGTCGAAAGTGCCAGAAAAAGCTAGAAAGAAGTAGAACAACAAAAAACACACACATCGTCGAAAAAAATCACAGACGAGAAAATCAAAATCCAAAAAGCAAATCCAGGAAGTGCTCCGCAAAAGCGAACCAGAGATCAGCCGGAAAAAGCGAACAAAAAGATCGACTCAAAGCCGTGAGTGGCAGAAAGTTTTTAAAGTTGTCAAAATCAAGCGTGTGAATTAGCTTCCAGTTGGACGAACAAGGGCACAACTCACATGTGATTGCATATTAGGCTAGTACGAGCAGCATAAATTCTACTAATCAATACCAAAATCTACTAGGAGATAGTTTTTATAAAACAAGCCAACATGGACTTAAATTGAGCCGAGAATTCAAGTACAATAGAGCAAGCTAGTAGCAGTGGCAATGCATGCACAACTGCAACATAGCAAATTTTATAGCTATATGGTTACAATGGAGATAAAGTAAAATATGCAGATTCAGAAGGTCATAGGTATCTTATGAGTAGTAAAAGCAGCACAGGAGCCAAGATCCTATTGATCAAAGTAAAGCAAGATTCAGAGAACTCTCAGATGTTCACAGACTTCAGTTGAGCCAGGTATTGCAAGCTTAAAGATGAACTGCATATAGAATTTCAAAAAGTCAATCCAAGTGATTATCCAGAAATCTGCACAAGCCAGCAAAACATACATTTGGTGCATATGCAATCAGGGTCATTGTACATGGATTACAGTGGTCAGATCTATAGTCGAGAACCAGAATTGCAAGATCCAACAGATCAACCAATAAAAGCTAGTCTAATTGGAGAACCAAGCCAAAGACGTACAAAGGTCAAGACGGAGCAATCTAAAGCTTGATACTTAGTGTTGTGAAAGAAGATGCTGACAACTTGGCAAGCATAGAAGCAGAAACTTCTCAGCTAGATTTTGACATGAAAGAGCCAAATGAAATACCACTAGTCATGGCGTATTGCTTTGATTGTGGACGAAAAGGTGGATATTTTTTTGAAGATTGTCTGACAAATCCAGACAACGAGGACATATCCACTGGTACATAGAAAATTGGAAATGTGAATCTCAATGTAAGTGCATCTAACTCATCACTTTTAATGTAATGATTCTGCATTACCATTAGAAGCACCACTAAAAGCACTGCAAGTTTAAAATCAGCATAAAGATGCACAAGCACCTGAAAAGCTTAAAGTTATATTTGAACAACAAATTCTTGCATGAATTCGGTCAAGATGTCCAGATATCACCGAATGTTGAAAAGACTGTTAGGTTCACAAATGATTTTGCATCCGCTTTCATAAGTGTGCAATCATTCATTTGAGCTTACTTTTACCTGAAGAAATATTTGTAGTAAGCTCACAAATGTAAAAATTCAAGTCGCCAGGGTGCAAAAAACACTTTTTGGCATACTCAGAGTCGGGGCTGCTGAGCCATAAAATGAGCAAAGCATTAGTCCCAAAGCTTTAAGTCATATTAAACTCTGTGTTAAGAGTCGTAGTTATTAGTCTTACGCTCAAGCTAGAAGAGTTGAGCATATCTAAGTCATGTCGTTCATGCTGGACGATATGAGCATAAGAGTCAAAGTCTATTAAGTTACAAATGGTGGAGTGTCGTAGAGTCCAACACTCACGCATAGTGCACATTAAGATGAGAGCACATATCCTCGTCAACAAGAACCATTCTTAAAGGAGTGCCAACTTGCAAAGCCATGTCATATGCTCTTATAGCTACACCATCCTTCTGAAGAACCCCTCAAAATCTTTCTTGCAACAACATATTGTTTCCCATGCATTTTTGTGTATGCACAAATAGGATGTCCCATCATTGGACATATGCATTAGAAACTCTTTTTTTCTTCCACATATGCACCTTGAGTGGACTACAACGGGAAAACCAATGTTCCATCATGCTACCCTTTCATATTTGCTACCTTTTTAATTTCATATCTATCAGGAAATAATCCCATGAGTACTATATTAATATTTCCAATGCTAATAAGTACCCCAATCATGCGCGTATCCCAAAGGTACTTTTTTCAAGTATTAGACCCTAATTTAGAACCTCGATATTAGACCCTAATTTAGAACCTCATCATTCTACTTCCCTTGCACATACTTTTCATAAATAAATAGAAGCCTCATCATTATGCTATTACAACAGACAAATGCAACATCATCTCTTACATCAGACCTATTTGGACCAATGAAGATGCTGTAGCAAATTGAACCTTGTCAACGAATTCAATGACAAATGAAGACATTCAGCCCATCAACAACCAATAAAAAACCTTCCACAACCTCCACAGACACTTTTTAACAGTGCCCGAGGACGGGCACTAAAATTGAAAGGGGAGAATGTTAACTGAGTCAACGTCAGTTAACAGAAGCTGCTAAAGATTGAAGACGTATGAATGCACATCGAAGATCAACAGAAAGAAGCAATAAAGATTGGAGTTACACATTTTCCATATTGTTCATGTATTGTAAATTCCCGATTTATTTCAAGCCATTGTAATAATTTAATGTGTTATGGGCTCAATGGGAGTTCTAAGCTGTAAAAGAACAGGTTAGTTATTGTTCTTAGGTAGTAGATTCAGTAAGTGGTGGAGTCCTAAAGGCCTTGGGTGTCCGGACATTGCATATTTTTACCCTAGGTATATAAGGCAGTGTGTAAAAGAAATTAGGGTTCTCAAGCTTATTTGTTGAGATCACTCTTTGGTGAGATCTCTTGAGGTGTGTGGCTGTGGATTCCTTGAGCTTCTCCTTGCTCATGTGACTTGGTTAACACTAATCAATGCTTAATTCTCTTTCACTATGTCTCTCTCATGTTTCTTGTGATTGCTAATGATGCTTTGATTAGCTAGATCGTAACTAATTAGTGGTTAATCCCTCTCTAATCTTGTGTGATTGCCCTCTTTTACTTGTGTGTGCATGTAGGTTTGATTGGAGTGTGGTGCTCAATAGATCTATGTGTGTGTGCTCGCGATAAGTGTGCTGCATGATAGGATTAGTATTGTGTGCGTCTTGCAATCGTTAGTGTGTGTGATTGGGTTGATTGGAGGTGAAGGAAAGTGGAGATTGCCCTTCATTGTGGCTTAGCTCCTTGATAGGCCAAGAAGCTCACCTCGTAGAGTCACCATTCGTGTTTCCATGATTAGCTCACTAATCATGTGAGTGTCTACATACCCTAACCAGGTAGATCATCCCTCCGGATTGATAATTTTGTTGGTCATGTGAGTGTTTACATGCCCTAGCCAGGTAGATCATCCCTCCGGATTGATAATTTTGTTGGTCATTGGAGCTATGCAACTATGGAACCCCCAACACTTGTCCCCGGCCTTAGTCCCAAGACCTCAAACACCTTGAAGGTGGAGAGAGCGATTAGGGAATGAGGGTAGGGAAGTGGAAGAAGAAGTAACTTACAAGAAAGAAAACATATCCTCACTTGTATTACTCTTGTAGATTAGCATAGCATAGTACCATAGTAATGGAGATGAAGAAGATGACAAGCTTGCAATTTGGAGCATGGCTCTTAGTTGGATTTGCATTCCATAGCCAAGAGTTGTTGATGTAGTCTCTCAACTTCTCAAGCTTGGAGAAGGAGATGGAGTTATTGCTCAACGCACCATGAGAATGAATGTGTGTGTGTGTGTGTGTGTGTGTGTGAGAGAGAGAGAGAGAGAGAGAGAGAGAGAGAGAGAGAGAGTGGTTAAGCTACCCCCCTCCTTTCTTGGACGATCCCTCTTCCTAGCTCAAGCTTGAAGTTGATTGACCTTCTGTAGACTAGCCAATCACATGCATTAGACATATCAAGCAACCATGGTAGAATTTGGACAAGTGTCCTCCTTTTCTTTTAGAAGAGAGGAAATGAAAAATGCTTAAACAATTAATAAAATAACTAAACTCTCATTGGACCCCTTGAGAGGTCAAAAAATAGGCTTTAGGCATTACATGAGGGAAGCATGTGTAGGTGCTTGACACGTGTCTTTTATTTGTTATTTTTATTTTTTTAAATATTATCATTCAGAATAAAAAATGATAGAATTTGGTATTAAGAATACGTTTAAAAAATTATCATTCATGAGCTATTAGATTCTATCTAAATCAATTTATACTTAAATAAAAAAAATATTACTTTGTTCGTGTTTAATTAAACCTTAGTTTGTTTAATAGGTTTAACCATTTTAATCCATTTAGACCTAAACACTTAGGTTAAAGTGTTAGGGTTGGGTCATTTTAATTAGTCTAGAACTTTTTGCTTAGGATTGGCTAGCTGCATATTATAGTTGGCTTAAACTTAGCGTTTGGCCATTTCAATTTTTTTAGGGCCATTTCACTCCGCTTAGAGCTAGCCGATTAGGGTTAGTAGCTTTTGGTTATATGGCCATGTTTGGACGGTTAGGGTAGGTTGTGCAAAGCCGCTTAGGGTTTGACTACTAATAGATTTTCGTATTCAAACGATTAGGATAGGTTGCGTAAAATCACTTAGGTTAGGCTGCTCTGAATCAGATTAGCGCAGTGTTTGAACATTTCAATTTGCTTAGGGCTAGTCGCTTAGGGTTAGCAGCTTAAAGTCAACGGCTTCTGGTTTGGTTGCTAATAGATGGCCATGTTTGGAATGTTAGGATAGGCTGTGTAAAGACCCCGGGGCGGTCACTTTTTAGAATGTGTATGCTATCACGTGAGTTAACAAGAGAGGATTATTAAAAGATCAAAATGTATACATACAGAGGGGGGTGGGAGTTTTTTAAATAGGCACGTAGTGTAAATATAGTATGTATATTGAGGTATTATTAATAACCTCTTGAACGCACGTGATATAGGAAGCTTTTGATAAGTGACTGCCCCGGGGTAAAGACGCATAGGTTTGGCCACTACAAATTGGGTTAGGATAGCGTTTGGCCATTTCAATTGTCTGCTTAGGGTCACGCTAGCCGCTAATTAGGGTTAGTAGCTTAGTGTTTGGCCGCTAATAGATGACAACGTTTAGATAGTTAAGATAGGTTGTGTAGAGCCACTTTGATTAGGCCACTCCAAATTGGATTAGGAAAACATTTAGCCATTTCAATTTTCATAGGGCTAGTCACTTAAGGTTAGAGATTTAGGATTAACAACTTTTGGTTTAGGGAAATCGTCTGCTTAGGGTCGCGCTAGCTGCTTAGGGTTAGCAGCTTATTGTTTGGTCACTAATAGATGGCAACGTTTAGACAGCTAAGGTAGGTTGTGTAAAGCCACTTTAATTAGGCCACTCCAAATCAGATTAGAAAAACATTTACTCATTTTAATCTGCTTAGGGCTAGTCACCTAGGGTTAGCGATTAAGGGTTAACAACTTTTGGTTTGTTCGCTAATAAATGGTTGTAGTTGGAGCGCTAGTATATGTTGTGTAAAGAAACTTAGATTTGGCCGCTCAAAATTGGATTAGTGTAGCGTTCGGCCATTTCATTTTGCTAAGGGCTAACTGCTTAGGGTTAGTGGTCACTGATCATTAGGGCCAAAAACAACTCAAAAAGGGTTGTGAAAGGAATTGGTTAACTTACTAATTAGCAGAGCCGTTTATGGTCAAATCGGCTCCAAATTTGGCCGTTTTGGTCATTTAAAGCATATCTACACAATCTAAAGTGTATCTAAGTACATATCTCTAAATATTAAAAAAGATATCGTTTTTTTCACATTCCTTTGCGGTTCACTTCGAAATTTGTTCTCATTTACTTCACTTGGCGGCAAATAGTTGTTTCCACTTTTGAATCACTCAATCTGTCTTTTTTTTCTCTGACCTTTCACGAGCTTTCTCTCTTCTTTTTTGATGCACCTTGTTTTGCTACTACGTAATCTCCATTATAATTTTTGTGTGTTCATTACTTGCAATGAGTAATATATCTTCCATTAGTGATAACCGCAAGTTTCACTTGAACATTAAGCTAACCCAAGAATATGCTACTACGCGGAGTGTCTATCAAAGACCAGTTACAACTGCAAATGAATCACAACAACTTCGCAACGAGGGAAAGAAAAACATTGATCTATGGACAGATGGGAGCTTGTATCCATCAGATCCTAGCACTGGAAGGTATCAATCTTTTTTCACACCTCATGATTTGATGAGATTTTTTGGATATGGGGTTGATGGCTTACTAGGATATAGTTCTAGGCTATCTCATCTACACATTGATCATACATATTACATTCAATATCTCAAAAGTACTTTGTCTTCAAATGCAGCAAGAATTTTAGAACTTGAAAACCAAAAGCGTCTCTAAAACAAGAAAATCATCAGCTTCAGACTTTAAAAGAAACTCCAATAGGATTAAGAGCATGAGTAAAATGAATGAGAGATGTAGTAAACTTAACAGAAAGTTTTGGACAAAGAAAAAAAAGATTAAAGATTACTAGAGAACATGTGACCAGCCTTTTAGGATTTGAATTGTCCAATGTTCAAGAAAGGGTTGAAACTTTTGAGACTTCCTAAAATCAAAATCAGAAGAAATTGGAATTTCAAAATTTACTGAAAGATATGGGTTTATTTGTCCAACCTTCTCAAATGCAAGAAGTTTGTGACACAGTGGGGGTGAGTAGAAAGGGTCGCAGAGCCATCTCTAAAACTTGGTTTCAGGTTCTAAAGTATTACAAGAGAAAAGATTTTGGGTTGCCTAGGCCTCACAATGTTGGGAAAGTAAGGATTCTATTAAATGAAGAAATACTCGAACATTTTGGAGAGTACTATCATATTGAAGGAACGACGCCATACAAAAAGCAAAAAAAAATCTTCTTTTGAGTATAATGTTTTTAATAACATTTGGATGAGTATAAAAAAATTTCAATCTGCTATGGTGAGATACTTGATTCCCCATACCACAAAACTCAATCAGAAATGGAGCTTTGGTGGATCAGAGTAGCTCAAATACTAGTAAAAAATCATGATACATTGAAATGGCTCTTTTTGGAGACCGATATCCCTTCTATTATACGTGACCAAAATGCAGGTTAACAACTCCGTGTAGATGGCATGGGTGACTTTATTGTAGAATGGCACTTGAGTGCCGACCTAAAAGCATTGAAGTGCATGTTCGGTGTATGTGGAGGTGCCATTGCATGGCAAGCATTGGAAAAAAAGGATGGCTTGCAGAATACGAGGTTGGAAAACCACCATCAAGAAATAGTGTGAACTTCATTGAGTACCCATTTTCTTCTATGATTTGGGAGCCAATTCTAACAATAGATTTGAAAAATGTACATATATGTACAATGCATACAGAGATTAGAATCTTGGACAAATTGCTTTGACTCCATCTTGATTACTCATATTCTATTAAGTCAAGTAAACTTGCAGATGAGTGCATAGAAAAATGCGAGGCTTTGCTCTCTCCAATTGGTTTTCATGGTGGTCAAGTGCATCTAAAAAAAGATCCTACTCTTTCAAAAGGAACGGGTGATGTTTTGCAAGATGTTTCAATGGGTGGAGCAAAAGCGAAAGCTTTTTGAGTAACCATGACAACAAACAAGTTGATCCTATGTGGAACTGCTGGAAGGATCTTTGTGTAATAACAATCAATGTCAAAAGTAGATCAAATATAGCCAACAAACGCATGGAAGTGTGGAAGAAGCTCGACAATTTTTTGAAAGTTTTGAGACAACAAGTTAGCTCTGCTACTTGTGAAGATGACTTTATAAGGACAATAAAGCTTTTAATAAACTATTATCACAGATGCTTGGGGAGAAAAAGGTAGCATATATTACTTGGGGAGTATTCAATTACTTTTTAAAGATAGTATTTTACTTGCATCTTATGAGTTCGACTAACCTTTTTTTAGCATATTTTGTACCTACATGGACCATATTTTGCAAAACAAGGACCCCTTGCAACATGGAATACTAAGGGAATGGAAAAATCTCACTATCAAGCAAGGACTTCTTTTTTCAAATGTACGAGAAAAGGAGGGGGACAAAGAAGGAGCAATGCACTAAAGGAATTATTCAATTGGTTCTATAGGAGGCAATTACAACGGATGAGATCAGACAACCATGCTACTCAACCATAAATGGAGATTAATGCTTCAATTATTCAATTGTACCGAGTCTTTCTAAAGAGATCCAAATTCAAAAAAGATATTTTTGTGCAAAAAATTATCAAATTTACATCAGCTTTTGATTCTTTTGGTATCTCTAGGCATGTCACCCCTATATCTCAAAAACGTTCTTCTTTTATAGCCCCCAAGAAGGTTGACATTTGTCTCCTCTGTTGTTGCTGCATAGCTAGAGTAGCATAGAAAGTATCTTGCTCTTGAGGCATTGAATCCTGCAACATATCCCAATATTCTAAGTGCTACAACTCTCTCAAGTAGCATGATCGAGGAATCCCTTCTTGAAGTGCCCTATATTGCTTTCCCTCTCGAGCCTTTATCTCTCCCAAGAAAATTTTCTTTGTGAAGGAGTTCAATCAGAAAAACAAGACATAATGAGTAAGTAAAACAAACTTAAAAAAAGGAAGATTTCATAAGGGAGATCAAGGTGAAACTAAATCTACCTTTTGCAACTCATCCTTGGCAATGACTTTTTCTTGAAGGAGATTGCATGATCCACTCATCTCTCTTATGTCAACGTCCTTTCCAATTTTCTTCAGCTTAAAGTCTCTGCCAAAAGATTGGATGCCATGCTCAACAAGTCTCTTCTCAAAATCCTCATCTTTGAGAGTAGGTTTCTCCTCTTCCACTCTTTTCATGCATAGAGCAAGTGCATCAGGAGCAAGAAGAAATAGTTTATTGGATGTTTGAAGATCAAGTGCCAAAAACTCCTCTTTTGACTCTTCTTTTGTGTCAATGAAATCTTTGGCCACCTCAAAAGCTTTAGAAATGGTTGCAATACAGTATTCCTCCCTCATATTAAGCAGACATTGGATATGATGGAGAGGGATATACTCTCTTCCATTGATATAAGAAGTAGAGAAGGTTTGGAACAGTAAGGGAGGCCTCAGACACCTCTACCTCCTCTCTGGGCTCATCAATGACAATACTAGCTCTAAATTGAGCCACATCAAAATTTGCACTCTCTTGCTCCTCAGCTGGCTGCAGCATCAATTTCCTCCTCTTCTAGAATTTCACTTTTCTCAAGTTGCAGAACTGTGGAAACATTTGTATTTGTTGACTCTTTGTCTGTATCTTTCACTTCATCACCTTTGCCTTGCATATCAACTTTAAGAAACAAAAATAAAAGAAAGGCAACTTCTTTTGGAACAAGGTTGCAAGGCTTTGAATGTAATTTGACAAGAAATTGTCGGTGGACAAATAAATGAAGTCTTCTTAGAAAATCTTCCTAGCCTCTTTGTTACTTTTCCTTTCTTAATTGAGTTGGTAGTAAATTCAGTTGGATGTCAATAAGTCTTACCATCAAAAACCAAGCACTTGCCTTCAACTGCCTCTTCAAACTCTTTGAATTCTTCTAACAAAAAGTCCTTCAAATTGTCTAGCATAACTGCAAGATCAAACAAAGGATTGAATATTTCATATGCCTTGGTTTACACTTCCATGTCATCACCATCCATGAAAACAACCAAGAGCTTATCACTTGGGCTCTCCTCTAAAATCTCTTCACGACCTTCATTCATGATTTGTTTGGAAAAAGTTCAAAGCAAAGAAGGTAGACCAAAACAGAGCGATAGAGGCTTAGGCCGTGCAAGAAGAACCCAAATGGTGCGATAGAAGCACCAGGCACACTCTGTTAGCTATGGCTATCACATCGTCCATAGGCTTAGGCCGTGGAAGCAAATCCCAAACAGTGCGATAGAAGCACGAGGCACACTCTGCTGACTACCGCTATCGCGTTGTGAAAGTGGTTAATAATGTGCCAATAGAACCCGAATGAAGCAATAGAGGAATGATCCAACCCTTGCAAACACTCACCCTCATGTCATGCAGGACCAATATGATGGATAGAGTGATCAATGAAATAGAGTTGAGAGAGCAGTGAAATAGAGCTTTGAAAAGGTTAAGCTTAAAGAATCTCGCATCGTGCGACACCAAAAAAAGTAAAACACCATAAAAAGACGAGATCAAGATTTATCTAAGGGGGTCAAAAATGACCGTTATGGACACGTGTCACTCATGCACACGTGCCACATGGCATGATTTCAACGGACACTGTATGGATGGTCAATTGTGTAAAAAGCTCATGTCATGTGTTCATTTTCCACCCCCCCCCCCCCCCCCCCCCCCCCCCCCCCCCCCCCAAACAACACGTTCACGTTGTTTTGTACCTCCAACATCCTCCGCCATCTCTTCTTTCATCTTTATACTATATTTTTCTCATCGACCTGTACACCCCCTTTCACGTTATTTTGTCGACCCACACACCCCCTTTCTGCCCGATTTGCTCTCCGGTTACCGCATTTTTTACAACTTCCCGCATGACGTGATAGCGAGTACATTCAAAATTTAAGAGGACATCTTATCACGTCCTGTGGTATTTAATCATCTTCCCGAACGACGCGATAGCGAGCACTTCAAGACTGTGGAAGGACCTCTTATCGCATCCTAAGGTATTTTTCATCTTCTCGGACCACGCGATAGCGAGCACTTCTGTGGAAGGACCTCTTATCGCGTCTTGCAGTATTTCTTCATCTTGCCACACGACATGATAGCAAGCACTTCCAGACTGCAGTCGGACCTCTTATCGTGTCATGTGGTATTTCTTCATCTTCTCAAACGAGACGATAGCGAGCATTTCCAGACTGTGGGAGGACCTCTTTTTGCATTGTTCTAGATATTTTAGAAGTCTCTTGGACCTCCCGCGGGCCTTGTTTTGGAGAATTTTGTGGCAAAGAACAAAGCATTTTACAACTATCAAATGGCGAGGACAAAGCAAACTACAAGAAAAGTTTACCAAGCCCCAAAAGATTCAGAGAAAGAAGATGACAACCAAGAAGAATCAGTCAATCCAGAGGTTGTGAAGAAAGAAGGGAAACCACCTACACAACCTCGCCCGAGGCCTACTACTAGAAAAAGATTAAATTATCAAGTCAAATCTCTAAGGGAGATAAGGAAAGCACAGAAATCTACTTGTCTTCTTATTCCAAAGCTACCTTTCATGAGAGTTGTCAAAGAGATATGAGATAGACTTATGAGCATGATAAATATCAAAACCTTTGTTTCAATAAGATGGCAATCTCAAGCCTTGATGTGTCTTCAGGAGGCTGTTGAGGATTTTCTTATAGACTTTATGAATGATAGCTACATTGCAGCTGCATTTGCTCACAGGGTCACACTGATGAGCAAAGATTTTGTGCTTGTGGCAAGGTTGAGGTACACGTTTGATAAGGATTTTGCGCTTATTCCTAGTGAGGATCTTAGGGCCTTCCAAATTTTAAATATCCCCCCTTCCAGGCAGCAGAAGAATTCAGGGGTTGTCATTGAAGATGTTACACATCAGTATGAGACAAGAAAGGCTCAGGATATCAAAGCAGGAAAGGAGGTTGAGAGGGACCAATACATGATGTCAGAGGATGCTATCCTTACAGAGCAATCAAAAATTCTAAGAGCATCTAACTCTCTCCTTTATGAAAAGTTACAGGCTGAATGGTTGTGGATGTCTCCATGTGTGGGGATAATGAGGTGTACTGTGATATATTCCCTCAGGACACAAGTATGCTTGTAAACTCCAACATTGAGCTTGGTGATACTGTGCTCTTTATCTGTCTCAAGCATGTGTTTCCCCTTTGCTAATTATTAGTGCATGTGTAGGCACAAGGGCCTCATTGGAGGATGTGTTTTCTTTTTCAGGTGTCTTATGAGAGATCTTCCAGAGGCTATAGCTATGCAAATTTCCATACTTGATAACACAATGTCTACTTAACAAGCAAGGAAGACTTTCAAGTTTTTTTTGAAGATTTAACACGCTGACCTGCAATTACATAATATACCCCTATGTTGAAGGGTAAGTCTTAACTCCTAACAATTTATAATATTTTGTGGTATTCCTAGCTAATTGTTATTTTTTTGTAGAGGACATTGGAGTCTTATTATCTTCAATATTTTGGAGAAAGATATTATAATTATGAATTCATTGTCAAGTATCCATGGGAGAAGTAAACTGTAAGTATGAAGTATGAAGTATCCATGGGAGAAGTAAACTGTAAGTATGAAGTATAATCTATGCTTGATGGCCCGTTGTTTTCTATTAGTAGCTTTTTGATTGATGTCTTCTTGCACTGCTACCAAAATTATCGTTGGTCACCTTAGTACCACAAATAAGGATTACAATATAGAAGGTTTCAAGTACTACAATCAAAAATTGCCTTTACAAACAGACTCAACATCTTGTGGATGGAGGGTGCTTGCCAATGCATGGAGATATCTTGAGTCAAGGTGCAGGATGACTACACTCTTTGTAAGTGTGTATATCATGTGCCATTGATTTATTTTGACTTGTTAACTATGTATGTACTCATGTCCTTTAATTTTGTTCTCTATTTGTTGCAGTTGCATGACTATCTAGAGTCTTGGGTCACGTGGGTGAGAGAGAAGTGTGTTTATATGGTTTTGGAAAGATCAATAAACCAAAATGATTCAGAATCTCCTATGGAACCAAGTACAGATGAGAAAGAGTCTCCTTTGCCACCAAAGAAAGGTAGAGCCACCAAGGGTTTGGAGGCAAAGAAAAGAGATCACAAGAAGAAGAGTCCTGCAAAGAAGATCCATACAAAGAAAAGCCTTTCAAAGAGAATCCATACAAAGAAGAGTCCTACAAAGAAGATCCATGCCAAGAAGAGTCCTGCCAAGGGGAAGCGTCCCACCAAGAAGAAGAGCCCTACAAAAAGAAAAGCAGACACAAAGGGCCATCCATTCCACTCACCATTGAAATTCAAGGTTCAAAAGAGTTGTACAGCTAAGAACCGTAAGGGGGAGGCACCTAGCACACCTTTCAAGCTACCATTTATGTTGCCAAAGAAGGTTTCCAAGTCACCCAAGCCAACCACTCCTCAGGAGCCCAAAGCACCAACCCCTGCCAAGTCCCCCGTGCCAAGCCCTGAGGAGCCCAAGTCACCACCACCCACTCATGAACTGAGTTCACCCCCTCCTGAACACAAAAGAAAAAGGGTCTCTGAGGATGCAAAATCCTCTCAGGTGAAAAGAAAAGTGGTGTTTCATGATTGATTACTCCACAAAATTATATATAGTTTTGTTTGTTTTGTCCATATGAACATATACTCAAGTTGGTGATTCATGATTTTGTACTTCAAATACTTAATACCAACTATTCGATTCTTAAATGTGTATCATGGTGTCACGTAAGGTTAAAACAACATAAATAATGATCACAATAAGGTAGAAAAGACAAATATATTTGCAAAATGCAAATGTTACAATATTGAACTTGTTTTTTCAAGTCCTTGCAAGTGGCTCAAATATAACTCTTTTTCGGGGAAGGCATGCGATGCAAGAGGTTGAATTGTCCATCCTTGTGCTCACCACAATTCCATCCACGTTGAATCTACACTCAGGAGATGTTTCATCAAGAAACTCAAGAGATTCTCTAACATCCTGTAGTCTCCAATTTGTTGTTATTATAAGGCTTCTATGCTTGGTGTGTGGATGAACTGTGACCTTTAGTTAAAATTCTAGACAATTTTCCTCAGAGTCGAGAGGAACCCAACTACCTAATTTGCTTCTCCATCTCCTATAGTCATAGCCCAGAACTAATGATTGACGACATAGTTGATATGAGATAGACATAGAATTTGGGCTTACTCTACAACTCTTATTATCGCCAATATGGAAAGTTTCTTTGGTACTCCATCCATCTCCAAGTACATTATCCAGTTCAATCATAGAAAGTCTTCTATTAAGACACATCGTCTTGGTCCTTTGCAATTCCATTGTTTTGAAACATGCCACAAAGACATGTATAGGCATAAACCATTGAACTTTAATCCTTCTTGATATCCAGCCTGGAGACCATAGCTTTAAGGATGTCTTCTTTGACTTGCAAGTCCTTTGCAAGTCCATTGTTTTGAAACATGCCACAAAGACATGTATAGGCAGAAACCATTGAACTTTAATCCTTCTTGATATCCAACCTGGAGCCCATAGCTTTAAGCATGTCTTCTTTGACCTTGGATTTGAAGCTTGATATAGTACATGCATCAGGAGCCTCCTAGTCAAGTGAACTTATGGTAGGAACGGGTAACTGATGTAGTTCTCCATTTGCACCTTCTGGTGATGGAACCTTGTACTTTGCAAAATAGACAAACAAATCCATTGTTTTGTAAAAATAAGGTGGCTTGTCAGCGTACATAACATCTGCAATCCCTTTATGCATTGCTTTGAACGTCCCACTTAGACTCTCCACAGGCTTCCATTCCACAGTTGTTGAAGGAAATTTATCTCGAATGGAATAAAAAAATGAGAAAAAACAATGGGAGAATTGTTAGGTGCAGTGACTATGGTGGATGGCGACGGTGAGGATCCATGGCTCCTTGAGCGTGCAGAGCAGAGAGGGGATGAACGAGATGGAGAGAGAGAGAGAGAGAAGCTTCGACACAACACAAAAGCACGCTTTTTTTTTGTATTGACTTTGTAAAAAGCCTTACAATATATCAAATGATGTAGCCATGCAAAAATTCTAAACGACGTGGAGTTACAGTTGCATGTTACAGGGCCCACAGGTAGACGATACACGGCTTGAACCCAACAATCCCCCCCTCGAGCCCGAACTACATCATTCTCATAATATCTCAAGTTTTTAATGTACTCAATAACCGTGAGTTTTAGGTTCTCTCCCCAAGGATTTTGGTGTATCCATAACCTGGTGCTATGATAGTGAACCCCCCCTTGAACACATAGGGTGTAGGTTAAAAAATTAGCTACCAAAAAATGGACTTTTTGGTTTATTGCCAAACCTTGGGTTTAAGGTGTACCCAGTAACCTCATGAGAAGTGCAACAAAAATGGGTTGAGAACAAATTTTTCTGGGAGGTCTTACCACTTATGTGTGGTAGTGTCTATCACCCGTACAAATGTGTATCATGGCATGACTGACAAGAGATAGGGTAAAAGAGGCTTTGATTAAAAAGCATAATTGTGTTGACAAAGGACAAAACATAACAAATCTATGTATCTGAGAGGGAAAAATAATTTTTTTACTTTTTATTGATGTATCGAGTGCTTGAAGAAAATGGTTTGCACAAAGATTGTGTGTCTCCCAGAAATTGGCAACCCATGTATCTTCTTGCTTCTCCTGGTTTCTTTGCCGATCTCAAGCTCTTGACGCTATCGTTTATTTTTATCTTCGTGTGTGTCACTAAAAAGGGACCCAGTGGCTAGCAGCCTTTTGATATGCTCGCAAAACGGCCAAAAAGTTTGACCAAAACTATGTTGTATTGCAATACAACCTGCCAAATTATAGTAGCATTTTGAAATGCATCCTGGGTGGCTCAATGATTTGCAGCAGCATTTTGATATGCTAGATAAAGAGAGACCGCCTCTACTACAGCTAGACAGACAACATCTTGATATGCTCAAAAAACTGTCCAAAATCGTTCAATGCCTTTTGAGATGCTGTCGAGGTGTTGCCAATTACCTTTGGGAGTTTTGAGGGAGTTTTGAGAGGCAAGATGAAGAATCACTGTGGGGTTTCACTGCCTAGGAACAGTAGCATTTTGAGATGCAAGTCGCAAAGGTCTTCTTTGCCTTCGTCTGTAGGCGTTTTGATATGCTGCCTAGTAGACGACCGCCTCGCTCAACAGCGCCGCCCTTGGTTTTCCTGCAGCGTTTTAGAACATTTCTTTGCCAACACCTCCTTGCTTTGGCCCGCCTGAAGTGGAGTTGCAGTTGCATGTTATAGGGATATGTTCCCACGGGTAGACGATACAGGGCTTGAACCCAACAAGAATGAACAATTCATTGTATCAAATAAAAGTTCTTTTTTACTTATAGTAAGAATGCAGTGTGGGATGTTCCTCCAAGTCTAACACCATATCCTTGGCCATGTACACATGTTGAACCTTAGCTAGCCATCCATTGCCGGTCTCTTTGAAAGCAAGAACATGACGTTTCCAATGGTTTTTTACTTTATCACGTTTAGTTCTCTTCACTCTGTGTACACCTTTGCATGAAGGAAGAATTGTTACCTGGTCATTCACATAAAAAATATGGGTTTCCAAAGACCATCCTCTCTAACATTATGAAAGTCATAAGAAGTTAAGTTATGTGAAGGGCGGCGACGTGCAGAAGACGCCATGGAAACTCAAAGATTAGAGAAGAAGAAAGAAAATATAGAGATAGAAAGACTTAAACCTCTCACAAAATAGAGGGAAAGTGAAAAAGGTAGACATTTGAAAAAATTAGGTGATTTGTCATTAATGGCCTCGTTTTTAGAGCCTTCTCACATAAATTTTGAATCTTTTGACAATGATTTTGTGAAATATAAAATAGAATAAAAGATGAGACTTCATTACTTTGGGCCACAAATTTAATGAGCTTACTCGTCGAAAGCACCTAAATATTGCAGTTTCAACCTTATGATCAAAACATTTAGCCACTCTCTATCAAAATAGGACCACCAAAACACTTTTGTACACATGTCAAATGACTAATAGACTATTCCTTAATCCTTAGATTAACAAACAACCCTTTTTGAGTCCTTTTTGGCCCTAATGAGATGGGGGCCATGTTCAGACGATTAGGGTAAAGCGGCCTAGATTAAGCCGCTCTAAATCAAGTTAGAAGATCATTTGGACATTTCAATCTTCTTAGGTCTAGCCACTAAGGGTTAGCAATTTAAATTTAGTGGCTTAGGGTTAGTGACTTTTGGTTTCGTCGCTAATAGATGGCTGTATTTGGAGCTTTAGGGTATGCCATGTAAAGCTGCCTAGATTTGGCCACTCCAAATTGGAGTAGTATAGCATTTAGCCATTTCAGTCTGCTTAGGTCTAGCGGCTTTTAGTTTGGTCGCTAACAGATGGTGCACCATGTTCAAACGATTAGGATAAGATGTGTAAAGCCGTTAGGTTAAGCCACTCTAAATCAGATTAGGACAATGTTTGGCCATTTCAATTTTCTTAGGGCTAAGTGCTAAAGATTGGCGGGTTAGAGTTAGCAACTTAGGGTTGGCGATTTTTGGTTTGGTCGTTAATAGATTGATGACTGTATTTGGAGCGTTAGGGTAGGCCATGTAAATTCACTTAGGTTTAGCTGCTCCGATTTAGATTAGTGTAGCATTTGGCCATTTCAATTTTCTTAAGGTTAGCCTCTTAGGGTTAGTGGCTTTTGGTTTGGCCGCTCATAGATGGTGCATGATGTCGAACGGTTAAGGTACGATATGTAAAGCTTCTTAGATTAAGCTGCTTTAAATTGGATTAGAGAAGAATTTGGACATTTTAGTCTACTTAGGGCTACTCGCTAAGGGCTGACGGCTTAGAATTAGCGGCCTAGGGTAAGGGACTTCTTGTTTGGCTGCTAATAGATCATTGTATTTGGAGCGTTAGGGTAGGCAGTGTAAATCCTCTTAGATTTGTCCGCTCCAAATTGGATTAGTGTAGCATTTGGCTATTTTAGTTTGCTAATAGGGTTAGCGGCTTTTGGTTTGGTCGCAAATAGATGGCCATGTTTGGACGGTTTGACCAATAAGATTTTTAGAATTGACTGTTACGTATTAGGATTTGTCCTCGATCTACATGCACTACCATGTAGACGTGTGTGTATACTTATGTTGTATCCATGAATATAGGCATTGACCAATAAAGATGAAAGTATTATTCGTTGGACCTGATCTCCGTGCACCTCTAGAGCAAGGTGTGCAGGGATCGGGCATGGTTAGAGATTATGAGGTAGTTAAGCTACATTGATATCTACTTTTGGTTTGGCTAATTAGGGTTGTTCATGCAAAGAAGTTATTGGTTTGGCTAATTAGGGCTAGCAGAAAATGGTTTGGCCAATTAGGATTAGCCGTACAAAGACGCTTATGGTTTGGCCGATTAGGGCTAGCTGCTTTTTGTTTGGCCATCATGGTTAGCCATGTGAAGATGTTTATGGTCTACTCAGGGCTAGGTAGCCATTTGTTCACATTTATATGCTAGCTCATGTTATACTCTCTAATAGCAGTCAAGCGTGTGCACTCACTATTGTTTTTTTTTTTTTTTTTTTGCAATCTTTAGATTAATTTGGACAATAGGATGGCATGCCTTTGTATGCTATGTAAGCATCAATTCTTTCAAAAATTAAATATTTGTGATCAACATAAATGCAACAACGACCTTTTTCCTATAGAGCAGCTACAAGATCTGTGTTATCAATCTCATGGTCAAGAGAGTGCCGGTAAAATCTTGGATATTGATATGATTCAATCTCAACACAAACTCAATAGAGGAGGCGAACATCAAATAAAACACTACCGGTGGAGTCTACCCCATCGATGGAACATATGTTGGATGTCTTCTTTGACATTGAACCCATCATTGAAAGCCAAGGTTCAAGACAACACTACCTCTTGACCTAAATCATCCCATCCACAACAACATCATGAGACTGAACAAGAGGAAGAAGAGATGATGAAAAGGCTTGTCCGCATGCCGCTCTACAACGTTGCCAAAAGTTCTATTCTTCATACAGCTTTGGCAATGATTAACCTACAATCTATTTGTGGATGGTCCGACACGAGTGTTACAAAGCTTCTCAAGTAAATATATATATGGCATACTAATTTACCTGAGAGGCCAAAGTTCTTGTTTAAATTACTTAAATGGTTTTGAGAGATTGCTCAATGAGAAGATTTTGATAGAAGGTCCGACACGAGTGTTACAGAGCTTCTCAATTAAATATATATATGGCATACTAATTTACATGAGAGGCCAAAGTTATTGTTTAAATGGTTTTGATAGATTGCTCAATGAGAAGATTTTGGTAGAAGGCAATCACATGCCCCCTACTTGACCCACTAACAAACACAAAGTTGGGGATGGACTATATTAAAATCCATGCATGTCTTAATGATTGTGTACTCTTTTGAAACAAGTACGAGTATTTAGAACAACTTTCCAAATGTGAATCAAATAGGTATAGAGAGAACATGCAAGGGAAATTTTTCCATGCAAAGATTCTACTACGACACTTCCCAATCATTCCAAGGATAAAGAGTATGTTCATGTGAAAGTATATAGTAGCTTTGATGACATGGCATCAAAATAATAGATCCACAGATGATGTGATGCGGGTCATGTTGATTCTCTTGAAGCACATAGAGAAATGATGGTCTGCATTTAAAGAAGAACCTTGTTGTGTTCATTTTGGTTTGGCAATGGATGGATTAAGCCCATTTGGAATTAGGAGTTCCTCATGGAGCACATGGCCTATTTTATTGGTGAACTATAATCTTCCACCATGGTTGGCTATCAAGAATGTCCATCTGTCTTGTCACTGATTTGTTACCATATACATGTGGTAGTGATGTGTGTGAACACACTAGGACCGCCGGGGCATTTTTTCCCTCTTTAGGAGGTTTTTTCCCCCCCGTGCATTGTATATACGCCCATCACTCTAGGGCTATCTATCTTTCCATTGCACACTAAGTAACACACTCTCTATTGTGTGCCTTGAGCTTCCTTCGTCTTCTCCAAGTTGTGTGTGTTTCTCTGCAACCCTAATTCCAACAATTGATATCAGAGCAGGTCACGTCCTCCCAGGCTTAGTCGCCAGCTGCTCCAACACTCGCCTGCTCACTTTCTCCGATTTCAGTGAGCTTTGGCGAGCGTTCGCAGGTCGACAAAAACTTTGGGCAAGCTCGAAGAGCTTAGTCTTCTCAAAATTTTGATTTGGGCTCATTTCGGCCTCCGTTTCCACTACAAGCAGTACTGCATAGGCTATTTCGTCATTTTGTGCAGAATTTATGTCAGTGCCGTTTTTTGCATAACATATGCCTTATAGTCTTCTACAGTTTGTGCTATATAGCACAGGTTGTTCCCGCTCCGTTTCTCCTATTTTCGGACAGTTTTAACATCAGGTGCAACATTTACCATGGCTGACAACAACAACACATATGTGTTCAAGATGTTTGTTGCTGAGGACAGGTTGGATGGGGACAACTACCCTATGTGGGCTTATATGATGCAACATGTTCTTGTGTCAAAGGGTGTCTGGAACATTGTGCAGGGCATTGATGTACGTCCTGGTTCTGAGGATGTAGGCGATGTTGAGGATGTTGCAGGTCTTGTTGCAAGGATTGCAGCTGTTAGAGTTGTTTTGCCTACGGCAAAACAAGCTTGTTGGGATGTTAAGGATGCGCAAGCTCATGCATTGATTGCGTTGTCTGTGAAGCGCACCATTGTTCCTCACATCCGTTCAACAAAATCTGCAAAACAGGCTTGGGATATTCTAGCAGGTCTTTATGCAAGCCGCAATGAGGCTAAAATTTCTTTGTTGCATAAAGAGCTAGAGTCGAAGATTATGCATGAGGAAGATGATATGGGCACTTTCCTTGCTAGTGTCAAGGATATCAATGAGCAACTTATTTCTACAGGTGAAGTCATTTCAGATAGTTCCCTTGTGAAGACTGTTCTTGATGCCTTACGAGATTCCTACCAGACTTTTGCTAGTACTTGGAGACTGATGACCCAAGGAAATCCTGAAGTTGTCAAGTTTGATGCATTATGCACATTGTTGTTGCAAGAGTCACTTTCTAGAAAAAATAGGACTAGGCAGCGTGCAGTTGAACAGGATTTTATTGCTTTTCAAAGAAAGGGTGGTAACAATAATGTAGCCACTTCTTATGGTTCTGCTACGAGTGGCAAAAATTCTGTTCCTAATGCGTCTGCTGGCAGCACTTCATCTGGCAGTTCTGGTGATAAGGGAAAAAAGAAGATGCGTTGCCATTATTGTAAAGCTAATGATCACTTGATCGAGTTGTGTCCTAAGTTGAAGGCCAAAGAGGCTAAGAAGCAAGAGAGTGGTTCCACTGCAAATGCTGGTTCCACTACAAATGCAGCCATTGTTGAGTCTTCTGTGAAAGGAGATTGTGATGCTGATGTTGATGCAGAATGGGCTTTTAGCGCAGAGTGCACTTACAATCCTGTTGTCCATGATGCATGCTTGTCAGTTGCTACAGATTCACATGTGTGGTATTTCGACAGTGGTGCTACAAAGCACATTACCTCACATCGTGAATTGTTTACCTCTCTCGAGTCTATCCCTCATGGGAATTCAGTCACTTGTGCCAACAACGCCTCTTATCCAGTTCAAGGAGTTGGAAAGATTGTGCTCACTGCTGCTAATGGCATTTCCTTCACACTTGTTGATGCACTTTATGTACCTGGGATCAAGAAGAATCTCTTGTCTGTATCCGCACTTGCTAGACTTGGAATTGTAGTCAAATTTGTGGATGACAGATGTACAGTTCATGATCTCAGTTTTGGTGATGAAATTGTTGCATCTGGCTTTTTGTGCCGTGGGCTATATAAGCTCACTTTGTATGACAAGTGTGGAAAAAATTTTGCAAATGCTGTTGCAGATTCAAGGGCTATTTCAGATGCAAAACTTTGGCATGCACGTTTTGGTCATCTGAATTTTGAAGTTTGCTGCGTTTGCGGAAATCTGATATGGTTGCTTCTTTGCCACCTCTTGAAGCACCTGTCAAACATGTTTGTGAAGGCTGTATTTTGGGTAAGATGCAGCGTTCTAAATTTCCAAAGGATGGTTCAGTTCGGGCCACATGCAGGTTGCAGCTTGTGCATTGTGATGTTTGTGGGCCCATGCAAACTCCGTCCTTGGGCAATTACCTGTACTTCGTGACTTTAATTGATGATTACTCCAAGCATGCATGGGTATTTTCACTTAAAGGGAAGTCCGAAGTTTTTATGTGCTTCAAACAATTTCTGGCTATGGCTGAAAATGTCTCGAAATGTACTATGGGCACCCTCCGTTCCGATCGAGGGGGGGGGTATATGTCTCATGAATTTAATGCATTTCTGGCTAGTCATGGGATAAAACACCAATGTACAGTGCCTTATACACCTCAACAAAATGGTGTTGCTGAGAGGAAAAATAGGTCACTTACGGAAATGGCACGATGTATGGTCAAAAGTCAAGCTTTGCCGCATTCTTTTTGGCTTGAGGCCATTATGTACTTAACAGGTGTCCTACGAAAGCTTTGCAGTCTATTACTCCATATGAAGCATGGCATGATAGAAAACCTTCTATTGAGCACATGCGTGTTTTTGGCTGTTTGGCATATGCTTTGGTGCCACAAGTGCAGCGCAGAAAATTGGATGATAAGGCTGTCAAATGTATTTTTGTTGGTTATAATGCTGAAAGCAAAGGTTACAGGTTGTATCATCCACAAAAAAAAAATATTTTGGTTTCTCGGGATGTAGTGTTTGTGGAAGATTCTGTTCAGCCCTTGCTATCATGTACTAGAGACAGTAATGTAAGCTTTTCAGTGGTGGAAATACGAATGTAAGTTCCAATGAGGTAAATGTACAACCTATGGGGGTTTCTGAAAATGTTTCAGATCAGCTTATTACTGATGTAGATCTACATGATGTACTTGATGAGGAAAGGGTTGAAAATGAGCAGGTTAGAGGTATGCCAAAATGGCTGGTGCACACTTTGCGTGACAGTAAATTGGATGCACCTTTGTCTAGTCGTACTCGTTCAAGCTCTCTCCATGCATCTTATGCATTAGATTGTTATGCTTTGGCTGCGTCTAGTATACATGATGTTGAGGAGCCTCTATCTTTTGATGAAGCACAGAATTCAGAAAATTGGATGGCTGCCATGCAATCAGAATATGATGCACTTATAGAAAATGACACATGGACTTTATGTGATTTGCCTCCTGGCAAAAAGGCCATTGGTACGAAGTGGGTTTACAAGTTGAAACGCAAGCCGGATGGTGAGATCGATCGCCATAAGGCTCGACTTGTTGCAAAGGGTTATGCACAACAAAAAGGCATAGATTATGAAGAGACTTTTGCTCCCACTTGTCGTATGACTACTGTGCATTTTCTATGTGCATTGGCAGCTCATTTTGGTTGGGATGTACATCAATCAGACATTGTTACTGCTTTCTTCAATGGTAACATATTTGAGGAAGTTTATGTAACGCAGCCTCACGGTTTTGTCATAAAAGGACAAGAGGACAAAGTGTGCAAATGTAACAAGGCTTTGTATGGGTTGAAGCAATCTCCTCGTGCTTGGTATGAGAAAGCTGACACTCATTTGGTCAAACAAGGCTTTCGTAACAGTCCAACAGAAAGCACATTGTATGTAAAGCGTGAGGGTGATGTACTTCTCATTGTGGTTCTTTATGTTGATGATTTGCTGATCATTGGACCAAATGAGAGACATATTGCTGAATTTAAGGCTGATTTGAATGCTACTTTCAAGATGAAAGATTTGGGGCTGTTGCATCATTATTTGGGTATACAGTTTAAGCAGTGTGATGGTGGTATTGCCTTGTGTCAGAAAAGTTACATAGAGACATTGCTATGTAAGTTTGGACTTGAGGATTGCAAACCTATTGCCACTCCCATGGAAATAGGTTTGAAGTTGAGTCTACATGATTCTGATGATCCTGCTGATGTCACTCTTTACCAAACTACAGTTGGCTGCCTCATTTATGTATGCAAAACGAGGCCGGATATTCAATTTGCACTCTGACAGGTCAGCAGATTTATGCATAGCCCAAGGTCTAAGCATTGGCAGGCTGTCAAGAGGATTTTCCGCTACCTTAGTGGCACTTTATATCTTGGCTTGTTTTATCCCAAGGGGGGATCATTGCCGCCAGACTTACATGCTTTTTCGGACTCAGATTGGTGGGCTGGTTGTTTTGACACGCGAGTGTTCCCAAGTGGTTTTTATTTCATGCTTGGCAGTTCATGTATATCATGGTTGAGCAAGAAGCAACCTACTGTGGCCACTTCGAGTTGTGAGGCTGAGTACAGGGCAGTCTTCACAGCTACGGTTGAGTCTCAGACGCCTTATGGCTGATTTGGGTGTTGGATAGGACATTGCCAACACTATCTACACTGACAGTCAGAGAGCATTGGCAGTTGCGAGGAACCCAGTTTTTCATGCTCGCACAAAGCACATTGAGGTGCATTACCACTATGTCAGGGAGAGGCTCTCAGCAGGAGAGACCAGCTTGGCTTATGTGCCAACACAGGACAACCTTGCAGATCTTTTCACAAAGGCATTCTCTCGTGAGAAGCTTGAAGCTTTCCGCAAAGCTTTGGGCTTACTCCCCTTTGTGGATTGATCCTGTCCTCAGGGCATGGCACTTCCCTTTACTCATGTGCCAGCTCTTGTTCACCTGATCACTCCAGGGGGGATTTGCTACCATATACATGTGGTAGTGATGTGTGTGAACACACTAGGACCACTGGGGCATTTTTTCCCTCTTTAGGAGGTTTTTTTCCCCCGTGCATTGTATATACGCCCATCAATCTAGGGCTATCTATCTTTCCATTGCACACTAAGTAACACACTCTCTATTGTGTGCCTTGAGCTTCTTTTGTCTTCTCCAAGCTGTGTGTGTTTCTCTGCAACCCTAATTCCAACATGATTGTTCCAGGGAAGTACAAGGTAAAGAACATGGATGTTTATCTGGAACCACTTATAGAAGATCTTCAAACCTTGTGGATAGGGATTGATGTGGTTGACATGTCCCAACTAGTCCATCAATGACATGCCCACGTGCAAGGAATTCTCATGTGGACCATGCATGATTGGCCAGGCTTTGGTGAATTTTCAGGTAAGTACTTGGGAAACCCATATCTATTTGTATTCTATTTTCTAGTCCATTGCTTGATATTTTTTAGTTCTTTCTTTTTGGTCTAAAGGTTAGAGCTACTCAGCGGACCATGCATGTCTGTTATCTGGACCTTGACTTGGCTTTCAGTGCTCTGATTATTTGGGAAATATACCATACAAGGAGCATGGAAGTCTTTTGCCTGAAGGTCATGAGTTGAGTGGACGTAATATATGCAAACACAACATGCACCCATTGAAGGCGAGTGACTAGAAGAACATGTGGCGAGAAGAATCTCTATTTTTCATGACCTTACATATTGGAGTGACTTGCTTATCAATCATTTGCTTAATCCAATGCATATTTTTTTAAATGTGGGGCCCAGATCTTGAGACACCTCTGATTGGTATTGAACGGCCCTGTCGGGGGGCACGTGGAGCACTACTGGTGTGGTAGCTTAGCATGGGATGTTCCCACGTCCTAAGGGAAAAATAATTTTAAAGAGAGAGTTGGAGAGCATCGAAAATGCCGTCAAGACTCCATGTAGGGGGTGTTTCATATGTAATAATGAAAGAGAGAGAGAACTCTCCAAGGTGTCTTATCCATGCAAAGTATACTAAATGTGGTGTGTTGAAGAGGATGTGAAGATCAAAAGTCTACAACAAGAAGTAATTTAAGATTTTGATGCTTTTGTTGATAAATTTGAAGCATGATGGAAGGCTTTGGTTGTTATTACCCAAGTGGTTAATGTGGATTGTTTCAAGCTGGAGAAGTTCCTAGCTTGCTTGCATCCTCATGTTCAAGAGAAGGTCAATTTTGAGGATCCCAAAAGCTATGATGAAGTTGTTAGAGTTGTCAGGGCAAAAAGTTGAAAGATGAATAAGAATGTGAAGGCAAGGTTGTTGCAGTTTGCAGCTTCCACTAGTGGACCTAAATCAAAGCAGATAGACAATTTTTGAGAGCTAAAGGTTCTTCCTTGTGTGTTGATATGCATTAGTGGTGGAAGCTAGTAGAGGTGATGGTAGATTAGAGGAGATGTTGTGTGTGCCTACAAGGCCTAAAAAGCTATAGAGAGGGATTTCTAGAGAGCCACCCAATGTGTTTGATCAAGAGGGTTTAAGTAAGACGATGATAAAGAAATGGGTTGAAGTGCCAAGAGTGGTGAATTTTGAAGAAGAAGATTAGGTTGTTCAAGCTCTAGCAGTGCTTTGGACACAAATAGCAAATTGGAGACACAATCCCTATCTTCAAGGTATGAGGTTTATGATGTTTTGCATGTGGATGAAGTGGTAGTAGATAATTGCAAGGTGCGTACAAGTGAGATGAAGGTCAAAGAGAAACATGATGTAGATGCAGAGATACCTTGTGTGAACTAGGGAATTGGGAAACCCTCTCATATGCCTTGTGATGGTGAGGCCCTATTGAATGAATATGTATAGGGTGATGGTGTATCCAACTTAGTTGAAGAGCCGGTCAGAATGTCCAAGCCCGTGGAGGAAGGTAGGTAGTTGAAGGTGCTATGTGGCACCATGTCGATGATGTCTCATTAAAGTAGTCATAGGATTTTCTATAGTAGGACAATAGGTACAAATCTAGGACAAGAAAGAGAGAGATTCTATGCTTATGGAAGAAGATCGGGTTAAAGAATATGGTCTATCAGAGTTGTTGGTGGATCCGTGTGGCTACTTGCTTGGATGGTCTTGACGATGTTGCAGGTATGGAGTGGGAAGAGGAGTTGATGCAATTGGAAGAGCCTTTGGTAAAAGAACACGTGCTTTTGGTGGTGCATGAAAAGGAAGAGAAGGCTATGGATGTAGCAAAGTTGTCAAGAGATGTATGCTACATTGTTTATGGGTATGCTTATGAATGGAGCAGTGCATTGGGCCATCAACTAGTTGCACGAGTCCGTGGAGGAGGACTCCACTCTACTTGGTTGGGAGGGAGGGTTAAGTATGTCATTTGTGCTTAATGAGAAAGATGGAGAGCACAGTAATGCTCTGCTTGTAGCTAGCTAGGTGCAATTCTACTTATAATTACTGCAAATGGATGGCTACAGTCCATGGCTATGTCTTTGATCAAGGTGGAACCTATGCTGTGATACAGGGGATGGGGCAACCCACTTTAGGTTTTTCAATAGGCTGGAATAAGACTCTATATATATGGTTTGGTTTTTTGATACTGTTTGCCAGGTTTGCAGCTTGTAGATGAATAAAGCAGTTTTTTGGTTGAATATAAATGTTCAACATGGGGGCTTGGCAATGATGGTGGAGCCAAAGTGTGTCGACCATAGTAGGGGGCACAAGTAGGTATGAATGGGCTATCAGGTGTAGGCATGGACAATGAAGGAGCTATGAAGTTAAAGTCTAGCAAAGGAGATCCTAAGGTGTATGGCTGAAGTGCCTAGAGAGTGGAGCATGTCAATCTTTTTGGATCAACAATTGGAGTCCCGATTGCCAAGATATAGGCCTTTGAAGATTTAACAAGGGTTGATTCTGAGGCTTTTCGATCGCATTAGAGAGCATGCCATCTAATGTTTTTTTAAGCTTTTTGGGGCTTGTATGTGAAGTGTCTAGTACGTGAAGGCCATAAGAGTTGACAGAATGTAAAACAAAATCCGGATCGGCAAGTTATAGCAGTTTGAAGTCGGCGGCGATTGTCAGTCCGCGAGGAATCTCATGAGTTTTTGTCGGTTTTGTGGCCTTGGTTGGCGGTGTGAGCGGGATGAAAACACACACAGCGCCTCTATAACGACCCGACACACACTCTTGGGAAGATACACACACACACTATGGGGCACCACTCGGCTTACACAACACACCTGGCCGAGACAGGGAACACACCTCTGGAGTGAGAGGAGAGAGACTATCCACTTGCCCACTCCACACACACACACACACACACACACACACCCAAAAAACTCAGCTCAAAAGAGGAGAATTTCTAATGTTTAGATACAAATGAGCTTGGGCCAACACCAATGGGGCAAACAACTCACACAATATGGGTAAAAGATACCAGATACAATCACAAACTAGAGCAGAAACTTCGCTCATAGGAGGAACTTACACAGAAAAACAGCAAGAAAAGAGTGAGGAATTTGGCAAAATGGACAGCGCCATCGCGGCCGGAACGGCCCAAAACCCCAGTCTACAATGTCAAAGTGCTCAAATCCGACCTCGGATGAGCAGTTTACGGTCAAAACAGGCTCCAAAAACCCAAAAAACACACCTGCGGCTGTTCCTCCTCTCTTCTCCACGTTTTTTCTGGTCTTCTCTCTTGTTTTTCAGTTCCCACACTTAGATTTATTAGTTGGGCACCCTTGGCCTTTTAGATGACCTCAAACGGACCCCGAACAGGCCAAAAACTGACCTCGCAGTGCATAGTTGTCACCTTTTTGCATCATTCGCACGCCTGGCACTCAGCTTTTTTCCAATAATGCATCTCGCCACCACGTGAAGTGGCCCCAAAAAGTGGTCCTAATGATGACCTTTTTGCATAACTCTCACCAGAAAACACCCAAGTTGTGTCGGTCCTCATCCGCGTGCAAATATTGACCTCGTTCGCCCTCCTGACGCCACTAGATGCCATCTGACGCACCTGCTGACCTCACGTCGTCGGCCCGCGGATAGCTTCCTCGAGAAGTTTTCCGCGCTACCAACTTCACTTTATTGTAGAAAAATCACACTAGTACTGATAATAGTTAAAATCGCTGCACTATGTACATGCTGTCCTACTTGTACACATGTGGGCCCCACGTAACCACCTGGCTATGGAAATTGGGTAATCCTTTATTCGATGCACCATGCATGTGTATGTACATATGCGCAATCCCTTGCTCAAAAAAACTTCTGACATAATTTGCCCATCCCCTAGCCTGCTAGATCATTCATGATCAGCAGTAGCAAAGAGAGATATGAGACTCGCCGCATCACAGGTCTCCTCATCCTTCACCAACATTGCTTGCTCCACAGACAGCTCATCTTGCTGCACCATCATCAATCTAGCATGATACAATTTAAGACGCAACCCATTTACCCTTGACTTATGTAGAACACCATCCAGGTTAGCTAGCTGATATGTGCCATTTGGAAAACACTCCACTACCTTGAAAGGGCCTTCCCACTTAATTTGAAACTTCTTTTGGAAGGTGTTGTCTAGCTTACTGTTGTAGCGCAAAACCAAGTCATGTTGCTTGATACCCTTACTTTTAACCTTTTCATTTATCTTTGCCAAAGCCTTATCCTGCATCTGCCCATAATGCTCCAATGCGCTCATCCTATCCAACTGGACCTCTTGTAACTGCAAGAGCCTCTCTTTGAATGCATCACTAGGCGACCCAAGCAACTTCTCTAACATCTTGACCGCAGGCAACTCT
The DNA here is from genome assembly GCF_014529385.1 of Adiantum capillus-veneris. Taxonomy (NCBI): domain Eukaryota; kingdom Viridiplantae; phylum Streptophyta; class Polypodiopsida; order Polypodiales; family Pteridaceae; genus Adiantum; species Adiantum capillus-veneris. The sequence goes on from NC_140956.1 coordinate 58,978,920, forward strand.
ACCTCCACAGGCAATAGTGCTTCCTTTCCGTAGACCAAATGAAATGGAGTAAACCCTGTACCTGTCTTCACCGAAGTACGGTAAGCCCATAATGCACTAGGCAATTCCAAATCCCAATTCTTTCCTTGGTGCTCTGTCACTTTAGAAAGAATTTGTACCAACTCACCATTGAATCTTTCATTTAAGCCATTACACTGCGGGTAATAAGGAGTGGTATGCTGGTGCCTAATCTTCATCTTTGCACATAAAAAATCTAGCAGTTTAGCTCGAAAGCCAGGCCCCTTATCTGAAAGTAGCTCCAGTGGCACCCCAAACTTGCAACATATTTCATGATACACAAATTTTGCCACATCCTTTGTAGTGATCTGTTTTACTGCTATAACCTCTGCCCATCTAGAGAGATAGTCCACTGCCGTCAAGATATAGCTTTTGCCCCTGCTTGTGATAGGTAACGGGCCTATTGCATCAATCCCCCACTTTTCAAACACATCAAACGCCATAATGGTTTTTCGTAGCTCTGGCTCCAACACTCTCTTCCCAAATGCTTGACATCTATTGCAAGACCTACACCAATGGTGAACATCCTTGTGCAAACTAGGCCATACATACCCCTCTTGCAAAATCTTATGCAAGGTGATCTTAAGAGCAAAATGGCCACCACATGCGCCTTCATGATTCTCTTCCAACACTCTGTAAAGCTCCTCCCGCCAAGGTACACGTCTCAACATGAGATCAACTCCTTTCATGTATAAGACATCACCAATCAATTTGTACCTGTATGCTCTACGCACAAAGCCATACTTCTTAGACTTTTGAATCTCCTTTGGAATGATTCCTGTTAGCAAAAACTCCTCTTCTTGAGCCAAACTTTCCCGGCCATGATAAAGAGGTAAATTGGTCCTCAACACGAATAGCTCCCCAATCATGCCTTGAGCTGCTTCATGTGCCTCTCCATTTAGAGCACGTTCAATGTGTCTGATGCTCCATGCTTCAAACTTTTTTAACAGGCCTTTAATTCTAAAGCACATTTCCTTCAATGAGGTGTTCTTGCTCTTCCACACACCCAACACTTGCTTCACCACTAACAAGGCATCACCTTTTATGCTCAACCTTCGAACCCCATGCTTCAAACAAATGTGTAATCCGGCTTCCAATGTAGCATATTCAGCCTCATTGTTACTATGCGCATCCAATTTGAACCCTCTCTTGCATACTAGCTTCCCCTCTGGATCATAAAGTGCTATACCCCCTGAAGCTGCATCGTGGCTCTTTCTGTATGAACCATCAAAGAACAACACATGTGCATTGCTGATCTGTGGCACTTATTCAACTACCTTTCTCACCACCTCTTCCTTAACAATAAGGGGATTCTCCTTGTAGGTCAACAAATCAGCTAGGGTAGCCCTTGTACTATCTTCCACTAGAAAAGAGAACTCAAACTCTTGCAGCTCAATTATCCATTTCTTCACCACATTTGACATGTTAGTACCATTAATTAACTGTGGCAAAAAGGCATAACTCATCAAGAAAACAAAAGGCCGTGGTAGCAAGTAATGACGAAATCGACGACAAGCAAATATTACACTGGCCATCACTAGCTCTACTTCCGATAACTTTCTCTCCGCTACCAACTTCACTCGGCTTGCACAATACACTGGCCTCATATAATGGCTGCCCTTCCCCTTTTGCAATAGCATGGCTCCAATGGCATCATCCCCTACTGATGGATTTACATAAAGAACTTTCTCCCAATCAGGAGCCTGCATGGTTGACAACCCCCCTAACACCTCTTTCACCTCTTGAAACACTTCTTCACACTTGTCATCCCATTGCAATGGATCATGCTTTGCCACTTGCTGTAATGGATAAAGAAGTTGCGAAGACAATGGAATAAACCGTGCCATGTACTTCACTTTGTGTATAAAGGTTGCCAATTGCTTCGTACTCGTAGGTGATGGAAGAAGAATAATAGACTTCACCTTATTTGGATCAGCCTCAATGCCATTTTTTGACACCATATGGCCCAATAACTTCACCCTTGGCTGTGCTAGATGACATTTCTTTGGATTTAGTTGTCCTCCACATTCATCATATCGAGCCAATACCATCTGCAGCTTCTCATGGTGATCAACCCTACTGCTATAGACACAGAAGTCATCCATAAAAGCTTTAACACAACTACCAATGAATGGTTCCAACACCCAATTCGCTCTCTCTTGATAGAAGGAAGGTCCATTTGACCACCCAAATGGCAATACTGTGTAGCAATAGCAGCCCCATGGCGTAATAAAAGTGGTCTTTGTGCGGTCTTTAAGAGCAATCTTCAATTGAAAATAGCCTGAAAAACCATCACACACACTTTACCTCTCATAACCTGCCACTGAATCCAAGATCTGATCGATGAATGGAAGAGGATATGGGTTCTTCTTAGTGGCTGCGTTTAAGGGTTTAAATTCCACACAAATTCTCCACTTCCCATCCTTCTTTGGACTGACTACAACTGGACTCACCCATTCTGTGGTCTCCACTGGAACTATGAACCCTGCCTTCAGTAACTTGTCCACCTCTACCCGCAAGGCTTCCATTTTCTTTTGACCCATCCTTCTTAGCCTTTGCCGCACTGGCTTAGCACCTTCTTTCAGCTCTATATGCATCTCTTCACCCTTGAACCCTCTGATCTCTTCATATGAAGTAATGAACAAATCAGGAAAACTAGCCAGCATGTGCAAATAGATATCTGTTGGAATTAGGGTTGGGGAGAAACACACACAGCTTGGAGAAGACGAAGGGAGCTCAAGGCACACAATAGAGAGTGTGTTACTTAGTGTGCAATGGAAAGATAGATAGCCCTAGAGTGATGGGCGTATATACAATGCACGGGGGAAAAAACCTCCTAAAGAGGGAAAAAATGCCCCGCCGGTCCTAGTGTGTTCACACACATCACTACCACATGTATATGGTAACAAATCCCCCCTGGAGTGATGCGGTGAACGAGAGCTGGCACATGAGTAAAGGGAAGTGCCATGCCCTGCGGACAGGATCAGTCCACAAAGGGGAGTAAGCCCAAAGCTTTGCGGAAAGCTTCAAGCTTCTCACGAGACAATGCCTTTGTGAAAAGATCTGCAAGGTTGTCCTGTGTTGGCACATAAGCCAAGCTGATCTCTCCTGCTGAGAGCCTCTCCCTGACATAGTGGTAATGCACCTCAATGTGCTTTGTGCGAGCATGAAAAACTGGGTTCCTCGCAACTGCCAATGCGCTCTGGCTGTCAGTGTAGATAGTGTTGGCAGTGTCTTGTCAAACACCCAAGTCAGCCATAAGGCGTCTGAGCCATACACACTCAACCGTAGCTGTGAAGACTGCCCTGTACTCAGCCTCACAACTCGAAGTGGCCACAGTAGGTTGCTTCTTGCTCAACCATGATATACATGAACTGCCAAGCATGAAACAAAAACCACTTGTAGACACTCGCGTGTCAAAACAACCAGCCCAATCTGAGTCCGAAAAAGCATGTAAGTCTGGCGGCAATGATCCCCCCTTGGGATAAAACAAGCCAAGATGTAAAGTGCCACTAAGGTAGCGGAAAATCCTCTTGACAGCCTGCCAATGCTTAGACCCTGGGCTATGCATAAATCTGCTGACCTGCGAGACTGCAAACTGAATATCTGGCCTCGTGTTGCATACATAAATGAGGCAGCCAACAACAGTTTGGTAAAGAGTGACATCAGCAGGATCGCCAGCATCATGTAGACTCAACTTCAAACCTGTTTCCATGGGAGTGGCAATAGGTTTGCAATCCTCAAGTCCAAACTTACATAGCAATGTCTCTATGTAACTTTTCTGACAGAAGGCAATACCACCATCACACTGCTTAAACTGTATACCCAAGTAATGATGCAACAGCCCCAAATCTTTCATCTTGAAAGTAGCATTCAAATCAGCCTTAAATTCAGCAATATGTCTCTCATTTGGTCCAGTGATCAGCAAATCATCAACATAAAGAACCACAATGAGAAATACATCATCCTCACGCTTTACATACAATGTGCTTTCTGTTGGACTGTTACGAAAGCCTCGTTTAACCAAATGAGTGTCAGCTTTCTCATACCAAGCACGAGGAGATTGCTTCAACCCATACAAAGCCTTCTTACATTTGCACACTTTGTCCTCTTGTCCTTTTATGACAAAACCGCGAGGCTGTGTTACATAAACTTCCTCAAATATGTCACCATTCAAGAAAGCAGTAACAATGTCTGATTGATGTACATCCCAACCAAAATGAGCTGCCAATGCACATAGAAAACGCACAGTAGTCATACGACAAGTGGGAGCAAAAGTCTCTTCATAATCTATGCCTTTTTGTTGTGCATAACCCTTTGCAACAAGTCGAGCCTTATGGCGATCGATCTCACCATCCGGCTTGCGTTTCAACTTGTAAACCCACTTCGTACCAATGGCCTTTTTGCCAGGAGGCAAATCACATAAAGTCCATGTGTCATTCTCTATAAGTGCATCATATTCTGATTTCATGGCAGCAATCCAATTTTCTGAATTCTGTGCTTCATCAAAAGACAGAGGCTCCTCAACATCATGTAAACTAGACACAGCCAAAGCATAACAATCTGATGCATAAGATGCATGGCGAGAGCTTGAACGAGTACGACTAGATAAAGGTGCATCCAATTTACTGTCACGCAAAGTGTGCACCAGCCATTTTGGCATACCTCTAGCCTGCTCATTTTCAGCCCTTTCCTCATCAAGTACATCATGTACATCTGCATCAGTAATAGGCTGTTCTAAAACATTTTCAGAAACCCCCATAGGCTGTACATTTGCCTCATTGGAACTTACATTCGTATTTCCACCACTGAAAAGAGGCAACAAAGTGTCATAAATGTCCTGTGAGCTTACATTACTGTCTCTAGTACATGACAGCAAGGGTTGAACAGAATCTTCCACAAACACTACATCCCGTGAAACCAGAATACATTTTGTTTGCGGATGATACAACCTGTAACCTTTGCTTTCAGCACTATAACCAACAAAAATACATTTGACAGCCTTATCATCCAATTTTCTGCGCTGCACTTGTGGCACCAAAGCATATGCCAAACAGCCAAAAACACGCATGTGCTCAATAGAAGGTTTTCTATCATGCCATGCTTCATATGGAGTAATAGACTGCAAAGCTTTCGTAGGACACCTGTTAAGTACATAAGTGGCACACATGATGGCCTCAAGCCAAAAAGAATGCGGCAAAGCTTGACTTTTGACCATACATTGTGCCATTTCCGTTAGTGACCTGTTTTTCCTCTCAGCAACACCATTTTGCTGAGGTGTATAAGGCACTGTACATTGGTGTTTTATCCCACGACTAGCCAGAAATGCATTAAATTCATGAGACATATACTCCCCCCCTCGATCGGAACGGAGGGTGCCCATAGTACATTTTGAGACATTTTCAACCATAGCCAAAAATTGTTTGAAGCACATAAAAACTTCGGACTTCGCTTTAAGCGGAAATACCCACGCATGCCTGGAGTAATCATCAATGAAAGTCACGAAGTACAGGTAATTGCCCAAGGACGGAGTTTGCATGGGCCCACAAACATCACTATGCACAAGCTGCAACCTGCATGTGGCCCTAACTGAACCATCCTTTGGAAACTTAGAACGCTGCATTTTACCCAGAATACAGCCTTCACAAACATGTTTGATAGGTGCTTCAAGAGGCGGCAAAGAAGCAACCATATCAGATTTCTGCAAACGTAGCAAACTGGCACAATTCACATGACCAAAACGTGCATGCCAAAGTTTTGCATCTGAAATAGCCCTTGAATCTGCAACAGCATTTGCAAAATTTTGTCCACACTTGTCATACAAAGCGAGCTTATACAGCCCACGGCACAAAAGCCCAGATGCAACAATTTCATCACCAAAACTGAGATCATGAACTGTACATCTGTCATCCACAAATTTGACTACAAGTCCAAGTCTAGCAAGTGCGGATACAGACAAGAGATTCTTCTTGATCCCAGGTACATAAAGTGCATCAACAAGTGTGAAGGAACTGCCATTAGCAGCAGTGAGCACAATCTTTCCAACTCCCTGAACTGGATAAGAGGCGTTGTTGGCACAAGTGACTGAATTCCCATGAGGGACAGACTCGAGAGAGGTAAACAATTCACGATGTGAGGTAATGTGCTTTGTAGCACCACTGTCGAAATACCACACATGTGAATCTGCAGCAACTGACAAGCATGCATCATGGACAGCAGGATTGGAAGTGCACTCTGCGCTAAAATCCCATTCTGCATCAACATCAGCATCACAATCTCCTTTCACAGAAGACTCAACAATGGCTGCATTTGTAGTGGACCCAGCATTTGCAGTGGAACCACCCTCTTTCTTCTTAGCCTCTTTGGCCTTCAACTTAGGACATGACTTGATCAAGTGATCATTGGCTTTACAATAATGGCAACGCATCTTCTTTTTGCCCTTATCGCCAGAATTGCCAGACGAAGTGCTGCCAGCAGAAGCATTAGGAACAGAATTTTTGCCACTCGCAGCAGAACCATAAGAAGTGGCTGCATTACTGTTACCACCCTATCTTTGAGAAGCAATAAAAGCCTGTTCAACTGCACGCTGCCTAGTCCTGTTTTTTCTAGAAAGTGACTCTTGCAACAGCAATGTGCATAATGCATCAAACTTGACAACTTCAGGATTTCCTTGGGTCATCAGTCTCCAAGTACTAGCAAAAGTCTGGTAGGAATCTGGTAAGGCATCAAGAACAGTCTGCACAAGGGAACTGTCAGAAATGACTTCACCTGCAGAAATGAGTTGCTCATTGATATCCTTGACACTAGCAAGGAAAGTGTCCATATCATCTTCCTCATGCATAATCTTCGACTCTAGCTCTTTACGCAGCAAAGCAATTTTAGCCTCATTGCGGCTTGCATAAAGACCTGCTAGAATATCCCAAGCCTGTTTTGCAGATTTTGCTGAACGGATGTGAGGAATAATGGTGCGCTTCACAGACAACGCAATCAATGCATGAGCCTGCGCATCCTTAACATCCCAACGAGCTTGTTCTGCCGTAGGCAAAACAACTCTAACAGCTGCAATCCTTGCAGCAAGACCTGCACCATCCTCAATATCGCCTACATCTTCAGAACCAGGACGTACATCAATGCCCTGCACAATGTTCCAGACACCTTTTGACACAAGAACATGTTGCATCATATAAGCCCACATAGGGTAGTTGTCCCCATCCAACCTGTCCTCAGCAGCAAACATCTTGAACACATCTGTGTTGTTGTTGTCAGCCATGGTAAATGCTACACCTGATGTGAAAACTGCCCGAAAATAGGAGAAATGGAGCGGGAACAACTTGTGCTATATAGCACAAACCGTAGAAGACTATAAGGCACCTGTTATGCAGAAAATGGCACTGACAGAAAATCTACACAAAATGACGAAATAGCTTGTGCAGTACTGCCCGTAGTGGAAACGAAGGCCGAAATGAGCCCAAATCAAAATTTTGAGAAGACTAAGCTCTTCGAGCTTGCCCAAAATATTTGTCGACCTGCGAACGCTCGCCAAAGCTCACTGAAATCGGAGAAAGTGAGCAGGCGTGTGCTGGAGCAGCTGGTGACTAAGCCCGGGAAGACGTGACCTGCTCTGATACCAATTGTTGGAATTAGGGTTGCAGAGAAACACACACAGCTTGGAGAAGACGAAGGGAGCTCAAGGCACACAATAGAGAGTGTGTTACTTAGTGTGCAATGGAAAGATAGATAGCCCTAGAGTGATGGGCGTATATACAATGCACGGGGGAAAAAACCCCCTAAAGAGGGAAAAAATGCCCCGGCGGTCCTAGTGTGTTCACACACATCACTACCACATGTATATGGTAACAATATCCTTCTCCATAGCTGAGAGGTCTTCACTAATCATTTGTGTCATTAATTCTTGCTTCTTTGACAACTCAACCTTGGTTTGCATCAGCCCTTCAATCACTTCATAAGGCCCTTCACTTTCATCTTCAACTTCATTCGCAAATGCGACTAAACCACACTCCTGGATTTCTTTATCCATCAAAAGAAATGCAACATCAGCATCCTCATCACTGCTGGTAGTGCTATCACTATCCTCATCTGTCACCGTGGAAGAGTCTTCATCACTAGACTCATCCTCATCTTCATAAATCTCCTCTAATCGTTTCCTTGTGTCCATATTATAAAGCTTCTTGGTACCTGTCTTTCCATAGAGGCTAATTGTACCACGTCGCCAATCTTGAACAGCTCCCACTGCACGTAACCATGGTCTGCCTAGTATAATAGGATATGCTCCCAACCCTGCTGGCATCACATGAAAATCAACCACTGCCTTTGCATCATATGCCTCCACCTCTAAGCTCTTTACAACACCCAAGCATTTTACTTTTTGATGATTTGCCAATCTGATCCAAAAACCTGACACCCCAGCCACTGTGAGACCCATCTTCTCAACGCATGAGTGTGTTATGATGCGTATTTGGGCTCCGCCATCCACATAACCTTGTCCCAAATTTTTCCTTTTATGACACACATCTACTATTGGACAAATGTCTGGTAGCTCGTCCATTGCCAACACCTTCACTGAACCTCTCTCTGGCTCTTTCTCCATTGGGTTAACCATCCTCTTCCACTGTCTCTTTAGCTTAGGCACCATCTCTATAAGCTGCCCAAAAGTAACATCTGCCTTCCTGCTCGTCAGATCCTCCTTCAAGTCATAGCTTAATTGCCCATCCCCTAGTGGAAAATCTGAAACATGAAACTTTCGACGAGCTCTCCTTTTCCTCTTGGCCTTGACATCCTCGCCTTCATGGCTCTTTCCTTTCTTCTTACTAGGACCTGGGGCACTTCTTCCTTCCTTATCCTCTGTGGTCCTCTTCCCAATAGGCATCACTAATGTATCCTCTAGCTTTGATGCCTTCTCCAAGGTGACTACACTTAGCACTTTTGTCTTTCCCTTTTCCTCCTGGGTCAGTCCACTGGTTCCTTCGTCTCCCTTAATTTTGATGCCATAATCATTTGACCTAGTTAGCACCTGTCTTGGCAATGGATACATGTCTCCCCCCATCCTTGGTGGCTTATCACATTGCGGGCTGATGTGACCCAACTCTCCACAATTATAACATGTGGGCGTCTGCCTCCAAAACCTACCATTGCTTTGTCCAACACCATTCCTAGGCCTTTCTTCACCTCCTTGCTGATTTGTAAACCTCCCTCGACTTCAATTATTTCCCACTTGACCTAGCATGTTTAGGCTGAGATTCTTCATCAAATCTACCATTTGCCTCATGTCTTGCCTTAGCCCATCATCTTGCACTGCTGTAGTGACCACTGCTGACATAACCTGAGTAGTAACAGGAACTACTGGTTCATGATGAACCCCTGACATGCGCCCTTGTAAAGACTCTATAGGCTGAAATTCAGACCTCATTGGCAAAGACTCCACCCCTAACTGGCTCATTTTCCTCAGCTTCCACTCTTTGTTCCTTGCTACCTCTAGTGCATCCTCATATGTCCTAGGCTTCTTTAGCTCCACTCTCCAACGTATATTCTCCCAAAGATCAGCCAAGAACCTGCCCTTCTTCATCATGTCAGGCGGGGGTACCTGTGGTGCTAAAGCCTTGCACATTCGCTCCCATGCCAATGAAAACTTACGTATGTACGCATCTACTGGCTCACCTTCCTTTTGCACCAAAGCCTGTACTTCTTGCCACACCTTGTCAGGATCTTCTATCTTCACAAACTCCACTTCCAACCCATGTCGTAGATTGTCCCAACTCAACCTTACAGGTGGATCAGCCACACGCAACTCCTCTTCAAATGCTTTAGACCAAACTCGTGCATCACTCTTCAAACAAATTTGGAGAAGACGTAACATTTGCGTAGGGTCATGAATCTGGTTGCTAATGCAGGCAACCTCCATCTTTTCCAAAAATTCTTCCACATCTTCATCACTTCTTCCATGAAACTCGGGATAAGAGAAAGCCATGGCTACCCAAATTATGATGCTTTGAGAACCCCTTCGAACACACGTGCAAGAACCCAAAACTTTTCACTACCCAATCCCTAGAAACTTCAATGGAGCTCAGCTTTAGATAAGGACAAACACATGCACATCAAATGAGTTTTCATAGTTGATCATTGGAATTACAACAGGCAAAGGACATTCCAGGATCTCTCTCAATCTTCTTGGCCCAAACATAAAGACTATGCGCTGCTGGAAAAAGATCTTCCTGGACACATGAACATTAATCTGAATTCTTTGAGTTAAATGAAAAGGAGTGAACTGAGGGCCATTTTGATCATCCATTAAAGCCAACCATGAAGCTCCCAAGAAGGCACACCTGACTCAACCTCTGATTTTGCCAAAATTTCAGCAGCATAACAGCATAAATGGCTCAAAATACCAAAAAACCAGCCATCATAACTTGGGAAAATTTCGACAGAGTTTCCCCAGAAGTAGAGCAGTAGGAACCCAAAATATAGACTGTCTATGTATGCATAAACTGTCAACAATAGAACCCGAGCATCAAGTAGGACTCACTAGTATATAGCCTATGGCGAGGTCACAAAAAGGGTGCTCCAGCTACCTGTATCACCGAAAGGATCTCCACATTTGAGAATCCCCCAGCTCAATAAAAACCTCACGCTATCGACCCTCACACGAAGGATAATGCAAATAGCGTATAGTCAAGTCTCAGAAATGACTATCTTCCAGACCAAGTCTCAGAAATGGCTGGGACTGCCAAATACAACCAAGTATGGCTCCACAAATGCGTACAATGGCAGTTTCCACAAGTAACGTATAATCCAGCAGACAATGCGCTCAAACAGGCGCCAAGTGATGCATACCCACAACAACTGCAAGTGATATCACTGCTAGTATATCACTGTACTCCAGCTACCTGTACCTGTGTGAATCACCTGTACCTGTGTCTGTTCCTGTAACCTGTAACCTGTAACCTGTAATCTGCAACCTGCAACCTGTAATCCCGAAGCTCGAAGCTCGAAGCAGAAGGTACTCGAAGAAGATCCTCCGTGGGGGCGCCAAAAGAATGTGAGCGGGATGAAAACACACAAAGCACCTCTATAACGACCCGACACACACTCTTGGGAAGATACACACACACACACTATGGGGCACCACTCGGCTTACACAACACACCTGGCCGAAACAGGGAACACACCTCTGGAGTGAGAGGAGAGAGACTATCCACTTGCCCACTCCACACACACACACACACACACCCAAAAAAATCAGCTCAAAAGAGGAGAATTTCTGATGTTTAGATACAAATGAGCTTGGACCAACACCAATGGGGCAAACAACTCACACAATATGGGTAAAAGATACCAGATACAATCACAAACTAGAGCAGAAACTTCGCTCATAGGAGGAACTTACACAGAAAAACAGCAGGAAAAGAGTGAGTAATTTGGCAAAATGGACAGCGCCATCGCGTCCGGAACGGCCCAAAACCCCAATCTACAATGTCAAAGTGCTCAAATCCGACCTCGGATGAGCAGTTTACGGCCAAAACAGGCTCCAAAAACCCAAAAAACACACCTGCGGCTGTTCCTCCTCTCTTCTCCACGTTTTTTCTGGTCTTCTCTCTTGTTTTTCAGTTCCCACACTTAGATTTATTAGTTGGGCACCCTTGGCCTTTTAGATGACCTCAAACGGACCCCGAACAGGCCAAAAGCTGACCTCGCAGTGCATAGTTGTCACCTTTTTGCATCATTCGCACACCTGGCACTCAGCTTTTTTCCAATAATGCATCTCGCCACCACGTGAAGTGGCCCCAAAAAGTGGTCCTAATGATGACCTTTCTGCATAACTCTCACCAGAAAACACCCACGTTGTGTCGGTCCTCATCCGCGTGCAAATATTGACCTCGTTCGCCCTCCTGACGCCACTAGATGCCATCTGACGCACCTGCTGACCTCACGTCGTCGGCCCACGGATAGCTTCCTCGAGAAGTTTTCCGCTCTACCAACTTCACTTTATTGTAGAAAAAACACACTAGTACTGATAATAGTGAAAATCGTTGCACTATGTACATGCTGTCCTACCTGTACACATGTGGGCCCCACGTAACCACCTAGCTATGGAAATTGGGTAATCCTTTATTCGATGCACCATGCATGTGTATGTACATATGCGCAATCCCTTGCTCAAAAAAACTCCTGACAGCGGGTTTGAGTATCTTCGAATGCAATGGATTTTGTGTGGATTGGAGCCAACAATGGAAGCTTTCAGTGTGTTTTGACATTTTGGTCATCGGCTTTGGGGGAATCCATCGGCAAGGAGTGGAAATGGGAAAAAAAGAAGTTCTTTAGAAGTTATTTTAAATGGAATTTGGTGAGCCTTGGAGGCACAGAGGCCTAGAGTGATATGAGGGTGCCATGTGGCCGTGGAAGCTATCCCACATGCACATCAAGGAGTGCAAGTTGAAGGGTACATAGGGTACATTGGTGCCCCTATTTGGTGTATCAAAGAGGCATAAGGAGCTCCATGCATGGGCTATCACAACCATGCACTTGTGCTACGAGGGAGGTATTGTTGGGAAATTTTGGAGATAGAGGAGGTAGGGTGACGGCATGTGCCATCGGTCGGTGTTGGATGGCCCTATTGGGGGGCACACAGAATGTTGCTAATGTGGTTGCTTAGAAGGGGATGCTCTTATGCCCTAAGGGCCAAAGGGGGATCCACATTCCGAGCGAAAAAAACAAGCGACACATTTTTTTGAGCAAAGCGTGTCAAAAACTTTATACAAAATGCATGCTTGCTTCAGTTAAGCAGGATAACAAAATGCAATATAGGCAACTTGGAGAAACTCTCCACCATATTGTAAACACTAGTAACACTATCTTTGGCCACTAAGAAGAGAACGATTGATGATAATGCTCCATGATGGGCTTGGTGAGGTTCACTAGCCGCATCGACATTCTTCACAAATCCCAAATCACGGCAGACATGTGGGGTGGTCTAGATCACGCTCAAAACAAGTGTGTGTGTGTGTGTGTGATGGTGTAGTGAGCAGGTGGGGTTGCGAGTGGTGGACATGGATGTGCACATGGAGTAGCAGGGGTGCACAGACTCTACGTTGGGGGGTGGGGATGCCTCAAAGATGAGCTTTTGAGGAGTTGGTAAGTGCAAAGATTGTGTATCAGTGCAAGGATTGTTTTTTAATGCTAAGGATTGCACCTAGGTGCAGTTCGATGCGATAGTTGGAGTGGTCATGAGAGCCGCATCCGAAGGGGTGGTGTCAAGCTTGAATTTGAAATCATCATTTTTAAATGGTAGCAAGGATGGCAAGGTAGTCTTTGGAAGGAGAAGGAGAAGAAGAAGAAGAGTAGTATCTTAATGTCGTTGGAAACTATCCCAAGAGACCTTTAAAAAATCAATAGAACTGGGATTCAAGTAGGAGTGGTCAAAATCTCTCCACACGGGGCAGTAGGCCTTTGGATAGGTAACCATGGCACAATGACTTTTCCTTCCTTAGGGACTTCCTTCTCATTCATACTTTGGGACAGTGCTCAAAAAAATCCCACGTCGGCGCGGGATTGTTTCAAGCACTATCCCAAGTATGAATGAGAAGGAAGGAGAGTGCAGGTGCAATAGGCGGGAGGCAGCACGAAGCGGGGCATTATTGTAGCATGTGATGTTGCCAGCACTACAGAGATTCTACATCAGGGAGCTCCACAAGCTTGCAAGACAGACACGTTGCCAAGACACAAAGAGAAAGGGAGAGAGAGACCGTGTGTGTGTGTGTGTGTGTGTGTGTGTGTGTGTGAGAGAGAGAGAGAGAGAGAGAGAGAGAGAGAGAGAGAGAGAGAGAGAGAGGATAGCCTCACAAGACTCAAGAAACCTGCTAGAATCAGTATATTGTTGCTAGCGTACGGCCAGGTCGGCTGCTTGTCGGATACCTTGAGCTTTTGATGTCTTCCTCAACGGGGTTCCTACGTCTTCCTTCTTGTCCAACAACTCTTCACATAGTTTCATGCAAACTCAGGCCATGGACAGAGCTGGCATGCACCTCTCCTCCACCGCTCGCAAACGCTGCAAGTCCTTTCTCATTGTGGAACCCATTGTCATGACGATTGGCTCTGTGGTCTTTCCTTTCCGCATTCAAGAGTAGGCTTCTGATGCGTTTGAGTTCCAGGTCCTTCCTTTGATGTGGTGCTTGCGGAGACTAGATGTATGCATTTGGCTCTTTTAACATTTCAAGTAATGCAATTTCGTGTCTCTCAAGCTGCTCACAAGATCACAGATTAGTACCCAGGAGTAATACAAAGGTGCATATCCAAAAGCATGCAGTTATGGAGTCGAAGATTCAACACTTAGCAGTAACACAATTGCAAGATGCTTGAGTATGATATAGCTTTGATATTTTCATTTACTTAGATTTGAAATTTCTTTATGCATTTCGTAGTTTCAAAATAAGATTTTGGGAAAGATTAGCTCCTTTGAAGCGGTTAATTTATTTAGATCTTTCTTTACAAGATCTTTGGATCTTAAGTAGTGGGACACTTGCTTAAAGACATAGATGAAGATACATGTTGCACGTAACTGAAGAAACTAACCGGGAAAGGCGAAATATCTTTTGTTTAAGAAGAATTTTGTAAGTCATAATGTGTCATGAGATGAGGTAGAGGGATATTTAACCTTTGTGCAAATCTTATCGCATAATATTTCCATGTAACTAAGTTTAAAGTTTGTTGTCCAAAAAAGAGAAAAAAAAGAGAAGATGATAGAGGTGGTGCTCAACGACAGGCTTGGCAAGAAATTCAAAGTGAAATGCAATGAAGACGACAACATATGCAACCTCAAGAAGCTTGTTGCTGCTAAGAATATCCACGTCCAAAATTTGTACAACATCTACAAGGATCACATCACCCTCAAGGACTGAGAAGTGTTTTCATAGAACAACAATGCAAGGCCTTACGATGTACAAAAATTCACTTGCAATAATATATAAAAAAAGATTTCGTTCGCACTCCTCCACTGTTCCTCATCGTCCCTGATGATAAATCTGTCGTGTTAGTGCAGTAACGTGGAGTAGAGCACTCAATGAGGGGGATTCATTCTACCTCCCGTGTCTGTTAGGAAATAAGACGTACCTAAATAGATAATTGAGTAGATTACTTAATGGAGAGAGACAGATTTATATACACGAGATTATAGAGTAGAGAGAGAGAGAGAGAGAGAGAGAGAGAGTACACATGATATACGTGGTTCACCCAATGTGGGCTACGTCCACGGGAAAGCAACCACTCAATGGCTTTAGTACTTCAAAACAAGAAGTAGTTTACAAAGGGATTATACCCTTAATGGAGCTCCCGCTTTGCTTCACTCTCACCACCTCACACTCACCTTGTTGCATCAACTTCACACTATGAAATGTGTGTAGAAATGGCCTCCTTTTATAGGCCAAAAGGGTTGCCCTCTCTTATGAGAGACAGCCATTTGTAGCCGCCCTTGTGCGAATAAGTCCAAATCGGACCCTCCAATCCGCCCATGTGTGGCCGCCCTTGAGAAGACAAGTCCGCTTTTGAATTCGGCCACCGGCCACCGGCCATTGACTTCCGACCACCGGCCACCGGCCATTGACTTCCGACCACCGGCCATCGGCCATTGACTACCGGCCACCGGCCAACCGACCGGTTGTTTTCCGACCACTTTCCGGCCGCCGTCTGGCCATAATATTCCGGCGAAAAAAAAAGTATCGGGGGCCTCCGCCCCCGAGGCCTTTAAAGTTGCCACTGATTCTTGTCCATGAAAATTTTGGTTTCCAGTGAGTGATTTTCCTTCACGCACGATGGCTTCTCCTCATAATGGGGGCCTTACAAATGTGTGCTTTTACCACAGAAAATTACAAGGGTAAATCAGGCTCCATACTTAACAGTGTCGTGGTTCTCAATAGCACTTGAGTAATAGCCTTTCGTGGATAGAGAGAAAGAGTGGAACTTGTCAAGGACACTTGAGGTCTTGCTCGGTTTTTTCTTTTGCTTGATAAAGTTTGCTCGGTACATGGTAAAACTTAAGGACAAATACTTTGGAAGAGAGAGTTGGAGAGCAACGATGGTGCCATTGGGGCTCCATGCAGGGGGTGCTCCACATGTAATAATGTGTGTGAGAGAGAGAGAGGACTCAACGAGGTGTCCTCCCCATGCAAAGTATACTAAATGTGGTGCCCCAAATGTATGAAATGCATAGAAAATACCAAAAAGAGCTCAAATGCAACTACACAAGCAAGTATAGGAAATATTTTGCCTTTTTTTTTGGAGTTGTCACCTCCTATATGAGGGTTTTTTTTTAAATTGTATTGCCATTGAGTGGGGGGGCCATTTTGGGGCTTTTGGGCCATTGTGTTTTTTGCGAATGAGGCCTTGAGCCATGGAGTCTATGCAAAGCCAGGAAGGGCTCTTGGTGTAGTTTTTTTGAGCTCGTCAATGTGTCTGTCGTTGGAGCGGTTGGTAGCTAGTGTTGTATATGGTTGTTTGAAGGAACTGGAGAAATCATTGCCGTTTCTTGGTATCAATTTCCCCTTCTCTTCTCTACTCTTGTGCATGCGTTTTGGGGCATGTGTCGGAAGGTGCCCCTTCCCTTCTCCCCCCCACTCCCCCCCTGAGGGTGTGCTATGCAAAG
Organism: Adiantum capillus-veneris; assembly: GCF_014529385.1. Classification (NCBI taxonomy): domain Eukaryota; kingdom Viridiplantae; phylum Streptophyta; class Polypodiopsida; order Polypodiales; family Pteridaceae; genus Adiantum; species Adiantum capillus-veneris. The sequence continues at coordinate 58,995,625 of NC_140956.1, forward strand.
AGAGATAGAGAGAGGTGTTGTGTGAGTGGAAGGACGTGAATTGAGTAGTGCGGAGTGATTGGGTTCATTTGTGGCATCACAATGAGTGTGTGCATCAGGTCGTGTGCACACGGTGGTTTGCCTGTGGAATTGTGGTCTTATGATTGTGTTTTCTAGTGGATTGGGGTGATGTGAAAGTTGAAGGCAATAGAGAGGCATTTTTGTTGTGTTTTGGGTGTGCTTCTCTTTCCCTCTTTCTAACATCATAATCCAATCCAAGACAATAAACCATAATCTGATCCCATCACAAAGCACTTTACCCTACTTTGGGTGATACACATCCAGCTTGTAAACCCACTTTAGCACATAACATGGCTATAAAACTTTTGGCAGCGTTGCCATAACCAAAAAAACAAAGATCCAAGATCTACACCAAATTCCACAATCAAAATCATAACTATAATCCGTGAGGGATCTCATCCCTTTACCATGAACCATATTCCTTACTGAACCAACTCTCACACTTTAAGTTTTGACTATACAAATTGCAACCAAACCAAGATAATACACATAAATGATTTTTTTTAATGCATAAAAAGGATCCACTAAAAATAACTTCAAAATACCATTTTTATAATGTTTAGCCATGCATCAGTGGTATAATATGATCGCACCTCACCCTCCTTGCACATATAGTTAATTTTGACTATGGATTTTATTAGCATGATCACAAATACATGAACATGTTAATAATGTTGAGTGATCACTTTTTAAAACATGTGATAACGTTAAATATTCACTTGACCTTCCGATTAGCTTGCAAAAGCACCCAAACCAGTAGTCTTGTTGGGATTTTTTTGTATCATGATGGTCCCATTGGTGAGTTTTTTCCATATCCCAAAAGGCACCACCAAGAAAAAATATTACCTCATGGATTTTTGGTGGGTTATCATTGTCACCATTCATCGGCTTAAATGTGACCACGTAAAGTGTAGCTATGTGAATACGATAGTAACACACCACAATCACATAATATTTCATGTGACCATGCTTCCCTAGATTCAAATGTAGAATCACTTTTAGCAGTAAATTATTGGAAGTGAGCACATATAACTTACCCAAAAAAAAAAAGATAAACCATAAACGTTTTGCATGAATACACCAAAGTCATCACCCATTGCTTAGCTTCTATGTAGGCCATCTCTCCAAGAAACCATGTTGTCAAAATGGATAGCCCTATAGAAATTTCTCACCTTCTGCAACAAAACAGAACGACGACGGAAATAGTATGCATAGTCGCGGAAATATACAAATCATCTTTCTTGTTTGGAGGACAAACTGTGGGATGGGTGTCTAACCTCACTCCTATCTTATTGCAGACATAGCGGGAACCACAAATATATTTGTCAATCCATGGGATGAAGCTAACTCAACTAGTACATAGAAGCTACAAGAGGTTGTCTATCTCTTGGAAAACGTTAAACAACTCGCATCTAACTCCGGCTACACTCAAATGACTGAAATCACCAAAAGTTAATCGCTCATCGGCAAACAAATCACATCCGTTACATCATCAAACGACATCCAAACCTTATGAAACTTCTAGGAAATGTTTATAAGACCTAAGCACACATGCTTATAGTCTCAATCTCACTTTAGGGCGTGTGCAAAAAATCACGATTATTAACAGCCAATGAGTTTTTGACCTAGTTGTTTTCGGCCCAGAATGCATCTAAATGCTTAGCAATGATTCCCCAATACCCCGCCTATACTTAGTTTTTGAATTTGAATCTTAAAAATTTCTACTTATGATGAAATTAGGCCATGGATCGGAGATGCCAAAAGCTATGAAATGGCCTGACTTCCTCCTTGAAGACGCAAACAAAAGGACCTTCGTATGCACAGGATACCCTTGAAAAACTCCTCTACACCATCGTCAAAGGTCTTCTCGGCCAATACATGTGTCCAAATAACCCTTCGCCTTCTGTCCTTGTGAAGCTCCTTCCTCCTCCCTCTTTCTTCTCCAAGAACTCCCTCCACTCACGAAAAACGTTCCTCTTCAACTTCAAAAAAACGGACCCTTTTTGCATCCCCGAGCCACCCACTTTTTGCATCTCTATTTTAAGCTGCTCCTTTTTGCATGTGACAGTGCCCCCTCACGGGCTTTCCTTGAGCCCCACACCCTCGTGAGAACCCTCTCCTTTTCAAGCGGGGCATCGACGGCGCCGTCAGTGCACCCCCCTTTTGCTTTAAAAAATTTGGTTCGGTTGGGTGAGAGAACAACGCTACCACCATCCACATCACGCATAGCGCCGCCCAGGGCCGCCAGCGGACATCGAACGCACCACTATAACAACGCCCCCTCACGGAAGCCATAGCAAATGAGCTCCACAAGCTCCCACGCCCTCATACACTCGACAAAGGCCTCATGGCCCATGCCTTATACTCTGTCCGTCCAGGTGTTGGCCCGTCATGTTGATTTGTCATGTGCCACGTGGCAGCCAACTAGCTCCATGGCCTTCCCAAGCCTCATAAAAATCACCCCAAAAGCTTCAAAAAAACCATTTTTTTTCCCAACTTGCACTACTTGCCAGGGACTTCCCGTCGATCCGATTGACAAGCTGAAAAACCCGGCCACAAGCCCATTGTGCCGACTCTGATTTCATCCGACCTTGCCACACTTCAAAGATCCTCGAGCCCCCGAACCAAGGCTGCAAAAAACATAAATATTCATATGTAGCCAAGTCCGGGCAAATGCACCCATCTTTTTTACCGTTGTAACTTTCTGTTCTAGGCTTCATTTGATGAGCAGTCAATTCTTACAATATCCATACACTGCGTAGCCCCTTCACAAACCCTATTGAGACCCAAAAAACACCAGATGGCACGGATCCCCATGCAGTCAGGTGGGCACCAACCTGGCCCCCGAGAAAACTTCAACTAGCCATAAAGTGCAATCCATAGCTCTGTTCCTCAATCTGAAAAGGCGGACGTGCTCCGTAAATCAAGTACTACACATCCATACATTGACATCACCTCGAGCCACCTGTCCCTAGCTGCCCTATCTGGCAAGGATCCACAATGTAGAGCACATTCAAACTCCAGTATCTTGGGCTCCGTAGATCTGTTTGATGAGATGTCTAGGCCTGCTTCTTCAGCACTTCAAGCTCTACACATCTGGCCCAAAAAACTGCATTTAGATCAACCTTCATTTGCAGTCTTGTCAAGCCCTATATGGAGCCCTTTTGCGCTAAAAAACCACATATATCATACATCTCCACTGCCAATTGCATGCACAAGTTCTCCCCATCTGCTCTAGACCTTTGCCACGCATCTATAGGCATACACATCATGGTTTGTTCCCTCTTCTAGGGTCGGCACACTTTGGATGCACCATCATTGCCCTACCCCCTTGTTGAACATTTATGTTCAACCAAAAAAAACATCTTTATGTTTCTATCTGCTGCAAAAACTGGTAAACACCACTAGCAAACCGCAAAAAGCCTACCATATGTACAAGGCCCTACATCGGCCAATTACTACCCAACCTCAAGTGGGTTGCCCCACCCCCTACATCACATAGCTTTTGCGTGGGTCAAAAACCTAGCATTGATTTCTCTCTTTTATCTGTAGCACCCTCCAATAGTGCTCTACCCTTGTTCGCAACCATCCATGCACACAATATGCCCAAATCACCTTAGCGCTTCTTCTCACCTTTACCTGCCTCTTCAACATACTTGGCTTTGCAAGCATACCACTTGTACCAACCAATGCACCTGGAACTTCAATCACACCACCTGCTTTGACCAACAATTCTGAACCTCCCTCCCAACAATATAAATCATAGTTCATCTCCATGGAACTCCATATCTGGCAAACAACATACTTCACCGTTGTACTCACGAGCATACATTTCAACCATGTATTGCATACCTCTTTAGACAGCTTGGACCCAACTGGGAAATCTCCTTCATTTTCCGTATGACATGCCTACTTTACTGGACTCTCCACATGTCGAGGGATTAACCCTCGCATCGCCTGCACCCTGGTCAAAGCTTTTTCCACAAGCACTTGCATATCTTCATCCATGGCATCCTCGGCATCATCAAAGCCCCAATCATCTTCACTTCCACTACATACCTGATCCAAAAGGATTGCATCTATAACATCATCATGGAAATACATAGGTGTTAAGCTTATAAAGCCCGATTTACCCTTGTAATTTTCTGTGGTAAAAGCGCACATTTGTAAGGCCCCCATTATGAGGAGAAGCAATCATGCATGAAGGAAAATCACTCACCGAAAACCAAAATTTTCACGGCCAAGAATCAGGGGCAACTTTAGGGGCCTCGGGGGCGGAAGCCCACGAGACTTTTTTTTCCTCGCCGGAATATTCCTTTTTGCCGGAATATTATGGCCGGACGGCTGCCGGAAAGTGGTCGAAAAACAACTGTCGGTTGGCTGGTGGCCGAATTCAAAAGCGGACTTGTCTTCTCAAGGGCAGCCACACATGGGCGGATTGGAGGGTCCGATTTGGACTTATTCACACAAGGGCGGCTACACATGGCTGCCTCTCATAAGAGAGGGCAGCCCTTTTGGCCTATAAAAGGAGGCCATTTCTACACACATTTCATAGTGTGTGAAGTTGATGCAACAAGGTGAGTGTGAGGTGGTGAGAGTGAAGCAAGGCGGGAGCTCCATTAAGGGTATAATCCCTTTGTAAACTACTTCTTGTTTTGAAGTACTAAAGCCATTGAGTGGCTGCTTTCCCATGGACGTAGCCCACATTGGGTGAACCACGTATATCGTGTGTACTCTCTCTCTCTCTCTCTCTACTCTATAATCTTGTGTATGTAAATATGTATCTCTCCATTAAGTAATCTACTCAATTATCTATTTAGCTACGTCTTATTTCCTAACAAAACTGGTATCAGAGCAAGGTTTGCTCATAGCTAAATTATCCCAAAGAAAGGATTCCTTGAATTGAGTGGGAGTTATGGCGGAGGAAGGGAAGCTCAACATTGAGAAGTTCAATGGCAAAAACTACCAACATTGGAAGATGCAGATTGAAGACTATCTCTACCAGAAGGACCTCTATCTGCCACTAGGCGGTCTTGCAAAGAAGCTCGCAACAATGGCAGATGAAGCATGGATTGTCCTTGATCGAAAGGCACTGGGAACAATCCGGTTAATCTTGGCGTCAACGGTGGCCTTCAATGTTTCGGAGATGAAGACCACGGAGGACTTGATGAAGTCACTTGACGAATTCTACGAGAAACCGTCGGCATCCAATAAGGCATTTCTTATGAAGCACTTGTTCAATCTAAAGATGGCAGAGAATGGTTCAATTGCAGAACACCTAAATGAATTTAACACAAACATAAGTCAACTTCGATCGGTGAAAATCAATTTCGATGACGAAGTGCGAGCTCTCCTTATACTATCATCTCTACCGGATAGTTGGGACAGCCTTGTGATGGCTGTAAGTAGTTCTATCTCCGGTAAAAATACTCTTAAGTTTGATGATGTTGTGGGTGTTCTCCTAAGCGAAGAAATACGAAAGAGAAGCACAGGAGAATCATCAAGTGCTGCATTGTCAGTGGAAACAAGAGGAAGGCCTAAGGAGAGGTTCAAAAACCAAAAGGGTCGTGATCGCTCAAGACGGAGCAAGTCATGTACAAAGTCAATTCTTGAATGTTGGAACTGTGGAAGAAGGGCCACGTCAAGAAGGATTGCTGGTCCAAGAAGAAGAAGGAGACTGAGTCTCAAGACAACAAGCCAACATCGGAGGCCAATGTGGCAGGTAAAGTAGAGCAAGATGCTCTAATTCTCTCATTAGACAATGTGTCTAATTCCTGGATAGTAGATTCCGGGGCTTCATTCCATGCGACACCACACAAGCAACATTTCCAAGACTACACCAAAGGTAATTTTGGGTATGTATACTTGGGAGATGATGAAGCTTGTGAGATTGTCGGCAAAGGTACAGTTTCTGTCAAAACTGCTAACGGAAATGAATGGAAGCTTAAAGATGTTAGGCATGTTCCTTCTCTTCGGAAAAATTTGATCTCTACAGGATAATTGGACGATGAAGGTCACAACATTGCATTCGGAAACAAACGGTGGAAGATCTCAAAGGGATCTTTGGTGGTTGCCAAGGGAGAAAAGGTCGGTACACTTTACTTGTGTACTATGAGCACGCAACCTTCAACTTGTGCAGTGACTACAGAAGTTGATAGTGCGGTGTGGCACTATCGACTTGGACATATGAGTGCCAAAGGAATGCAAATCCTTCAAACAAAGAAGCTTCTACCAGGTTTGAAAGAAGTGGACTTAGAGTTCTGTGAAGATTGTGTTTATGGTAAAAAAAAGAGGGTAAAATTTTAAAAATCAGGAAATGAAAGAAAAAATAAAAAACTTGAGCTGGTTCATTCTGATTTTTGGGGTCCTGCAAGTACACCATCACTTGGTGGCTCATTGTACTATGTAACATTCATAGATGATGCGACTAGAAAAACATGGGTTTATGTCATGAAGAATAAGTCCAATGTATTTTCCATATTTCAAAGGTGGAAAGCCTTTATGGAGAATGAAACAGGTACCAAGGTTAAATGCCTCAGATACGACAATGGAGGCGAATATTGCAGCCAAGCTTTTGAAAGCTTTTGTGCTAGCAATGGTATTCGGAGGCAAAGGACAACCCCAAGGACACCTCAACAAAATGGGATTTCGGAAAGGATGAACAGGACAATCATGGAGCGAGCACGAAGCATGCGACTACATGCAGGCCTACCGCTTGAGCTTTGGGCGAAAGTGGTAAGTACGTCTGTGTACTTAATCAATCGGTCACCCTCAACGGCATTGGATGGGGGAGTTGCAGAAGAGGCATGGACAGGTAAACCAGTGAATTATGCATTTCTCAAAGTGTTTGGGTGTGAGGCTTTCATGCACATAGATAGAAGCCTAAGATCAAAGCTAGATGCAAAGTCCAAAAAGTGTTTCTTCATTGGCTATGGAGAACGTGACTTTGGGTATCGCCTATGGAATCCTAAAGATGGTAAAATCTTAAGGAGTAGGGATGTAATTTTTAACTAACAAAATATGTACAAAGATTACTTGGAAAGAAAACAAACAAAAGAAACAGGTGATGAGTACATGGAGCTTGAGGACGGTGAAAACTCAAGGACTGCAAACGGTGACAATGTGCAACAACGTCAACCAAATGAGGAGACTCAACCTATTCCCCGAAGATCTACAAGAGCAAGTAGACCTCCAGTAAGGTTTGTTCCTTCCTTCAACCATCTCTTGATCTCAGATTCTGGAGAGCCGGAATCATAAGAAGAAGCTATGCAACATGAATCCAAAGAAGAATGGACGAAGAGCATGCAAGTGGAGATGGAATCACTACATCGTAACCAAACATGGGAGTTGGTTGAGTTGCATAAAGGTAATCGGGCACTTCAAAACAAATGGGTATACAAGCTGAAGGAAGAAGGTGGGAAGAAAAGGTACAAGTCTAGGCTTGTGGTAAAAGGGTTTTCTCAAAAGAAAGGTATTGACTTCAATGAAATATTTTCTCCTTTTGTAAAAATGAACTCAATTAGGCTTTTCTTAAGCCTTGTGGCTGCTCATGATCTAAATCTCGAGCAAATGGATGTAAATACGGCATTCCCTCACGGTGACTTAGAGGAGGAAATCTACATGCTTCAACCAAAGGGATATGAAGTAAAAGGTAAGGAGAAAATGGTTTGCAGATTAAAGAAGAGCTTGTATGGTTTAAAGCAAGCATCAAGACAATGGTACTTGAAGTTTGATCGATGGATGTTGGATCATGGATTCACAAGATGCAACTCGGATCACTGCGTCTACACGAGGAATTTGGGAGATGAGAAATTCATCATCCTAATGTTGTATGTTGATGACATGTTGATTGCAAGTGCTAACATGCAGGACATCAAAGACCTAAAAGAGGAGCTGTCTAAATCTTTTTCAATGAAAGATTTAGGTGCTGCAAAGAGGATACTTGGTATGAAAATATCAAGGGACAGGACGAAGAAGACAATAAAACTATCTCAAGAAGATTACATCAAGAAGGTACTAGAAAGGTTTGCAATGCAAAATGCAAAACCAGTTTCTACACCTTTGGCTGGTCACTTTAAACTAACGAAGGATATGTGTCCAAAGAGACAAGAGGAGATAGCCTATATGTCTAAAGTTCCATATGCTGCAGCGGTAGGTTCTCTAATGTATGCTATGGTCTGGACAAGGCCAGACATTGCACATGCAGTGGGAGTCGTGAGTAGGTTCATGGACAACCCAGGTAAAGAGCATTGGCAAGCTGTGAAGTGGATACTTAGGTATCTAAAAGGGACAACGACAAAATGCTTTGTATTTTGGAGGAACTGATATTTTTCTAGAAGGGTATGCTGATGCAGATATGGCAGGTGACAAAGATACTCGAAGGAGCACTACTGGCTATGTGTTCACGGTTGGAGGCACAGTAGTAATCTGGGCTTCAAAGCTGCAGAAAGTGGTTTCACTTTCTACCATGAAAGCAGAGTATGTAGCAATGACGGAGGCAAGCAAAGAAATTATGTGGCTTCACAGATTCTTAGAAGAGATTGGATTCAAACAAGACAATTGTGTCTTGTACAATGATAGCCAAAGTGCTATCCATCTTGCGAAGAAATCAGCCTTTCATTCAAGGACAAAGCACATTGAGGTGAGATATCATTTCATACACACTCTTTTGGAAGAGGGACAGCTAAAGCTAGGAAAGGTGCATACAAGTGAAAATCCTGCAGACATGTTTACAAAGGTGGTCAACAAGGAGAAGTTGAGCTTTTGCTCATCTTCAATCGGCATTCAAGGATAAGAAGCCAGGATGGAAAGCAGCCATAGGTTTGGTTTGGAGATCAGTCTCCAAGTGGGAGATTGTTAAGTATGGAGCCTGATTTACCCTTGTAATTTTCTGTGGTAAAAGCGCACATTTGTAAGGCCCCCATTATGAGGAGAAGCCATCATGCATGAAGGAAAATCACTCACCGAAAACCAAAATTTTCACGGCCAAGAATCAGGGGCAACTTTAGGGGCCCTGGAGACTTTTCTTTTCCTCGCCGGAATATTATGGACGGATGGCGGCCGAAAAGTGGTCGAAAAACAACCGTCGGTTGGCCGGTGGCCGATTGTCAATGGCCGGTGGTCGAAAGTCAATGGCCGGTGGCCGAATTCAAAAGAGGACTTGTCTTCTCAAGGGCAGCCACACATGGGCGGATTGGACGGTCCCATTTGGACTTATTTACACAAGGGCAGCTACACATGGCTGCCTCTCATAAGAGAGGGCAGCCCTTTTGGCCTATAAAAGGAGGCCATTTCTACACACATTTCATAGTGTGTGAAGTTGATGCAACAAGGTGAGTGTGAGGTGGTGAGAGTGAAGCAAGGCGGGAGCTCCATTAAGGGTATAATCCCTTTGTAAACTACTTCTTGTTTTGAAGTACTAAAGCCATTGAGTGGCTGCTTTCCCGTGGACATAGCCCACATTGGGTGAACCACGTATATCGTGTGTACTCTCTCTCTCTCTCTCTCTCTCTCTCTCTCTACTCTATAATCTTCTGTATGTAAATCTATCTCTCTCCATTAAGTAATCTACTCAATTATCTATTTAGCTACGTCTTATTTCCTAACAATAGGCATAGAAGTATGCCCAACCCCCTTGGTTTCCTCTTCATCCTCATCCTCCTGCAGACTTGGTAAGCCAGCTTGGCTATCCATAGACTCGAACTTATCCTTCCTTGCAAAGATTTGAGCCAATTGTACCACCACAGCCACTTTCACTGCTACGTTCATCAACATGGCCACCAATAGAGCACTACATGCCACCTTTGATAGCATATTCTCTCTCACTTTCTCGGGCACTTCAACCTGTTCTTCTTCCACATTGGCCACAACCACATTAGTAGACACATAGTCAAACAGATTTACCCTTACCAGCACCGGCTTATTAGACTCGGCCTCCTCGTCATGGGATGTAGACTCCTTTGGTCCATCTTCATCACTTGCCTCCCAAAAACTGGAACTAGACTCTCTATCGTCATCGGCATCATACACTGACTCGGTATCAGCATCTTCAATTGCCTACTGCTCCACAAAATCTTGACCACCATCTAGGCTTTGCACACTTTCTTCATCTCCTTATGAATCCTTGGTTTCTGCAACTGGATTTCTATCGACTACCTTCTCATGCAAGCTTTTCACAAGAATAGGATCTACTCTTTTAATCTTCTCTGGAACCCCAACACCTATTTCCTCTTTGGCACGCTGGCTCACTTCAACAAGGGGCTTATCCTTTTTGACAAGCTCGTCCATCACTGGTACATGCACATTATAAAGTAGAAACCTCCAAGGAACATAATCAATTGTTGGTCTTACCTTAACTGGCTTTGTATCTCGCACACCCTGCACTCCCTTTGACTGAACCATAGAATATTCTGCTAGCTTTGAAATAGGCACATAATCTGCAAGTTTCAGCAAACCCAGCTCTAGGTTTTGCTTCACCTTTCTACTCTTCATCTTGGCTAGATACACCATGTCTTCATAGGTATCAGCATCGTCTTCCACCTTATCTCTGATCCCTGAGTGCAAGAACTCAAGAAACCTTGACAGCTTCAAAAATTGATTGCCTTTCACCCCAGTGGCGACCTCTAACTACTTCCACCAGGGTTCAAACTGCTTAAGAAAAATAAAAAAATCTTTACTTATGTCTTGGTGTACTGCTTTTAGCTTCGCACCAGCCTCTGTCAGGGTGACTACTTCTCAAAACGGCTCCAAAAAATTCCTTTTCAATTCTTGCCATGAATCTCGACCATTAACCTTCAAATCATCGTACCAAATCTTTGCACGTCCGCGCATCAGCAACGGCACCGTTTGCAACTTTTCCACATCGGTCAACCTATGCAATGATAGCATCCATAATGCATAATTGGCTAATCAATCTTCAAGGTCTTCAACACCTATAATACGGGGCCAAAGCTCGGCTTCATCATCTCTGCTATCTTCCAACTCAACCACCAAATACTTTGACCATCCACCAACTACTCACCAGCTTTCAAACACCTGCTTCAACCTTCAAATTGGAGCATCCGTGATCCTCAGTAGTGGGGGCACCAAAAGATGGATGGGGGGAAGGGGAACACACCCGGCAATAAATTATCAGCCTCTCTATAGCCCAGGGTAGTAAATGCACCCCGACCCACTAGTGTTCACCTTCAAAACTTGCACAATTCATCTACAAATCTTGCACACAACCATGCAAGCACAACCTTCACACTTAGCACATCTTGCTATCAGCTCCCACACAACACAAACCACTATCTCTCTCTCCCCCTCACAACACAGGTCTGGAGAGGCACACACTTCTCGAACCGGCACCACACAGTAGGGATGGATTAAACACGAGAAGGGGGAAATAGAGGAAAGAGGTAACACAAAATTCGGCTATGGTTTTCGTTAATTAACAACAAAAAACAGATGACTACAACTCCGATAATCCCTTGCTAGCACACGATTTAACCGTCTCCAACACAACGAGCAACAAGATGACTTGGGAATTCACCGATGCGCTTCGGCCTGACTTCCTCCTTGAGGACATAAACAAAAGGACCTTCGTCTACATAAGATGCTCTTGAAAAACTCCTCTATACCATCGTCAGAGGTCTTCTCAACCAATCCATGTGTCCAAAAAAACCCTTCGCCTTCTGTCCTTGTGAAGCTCCTTCCTCCTCCATCTTTCTTCTCCAAGAACTCCCTCCACTCATGCAAAGCATCCCCCTCAATTGCCAAAAAACTGGCCCTTTTTGCATCCCCAAGCCACCCACTTTTTGCATCTCTATTTTAAGCCGCTCCTTTTTGCATGTGACAGTGCCCCCTCACGGGCTTGCCTTGAGCCCCACACCCGCGTGAGAACCCTCTCCTTTCCAAGAGGGGCACTGACGGCGCTGTTGGTGCACCCCCTTTTTGCTTTCAAAACTTTGGTCCGGTTGGGTGCAAGAACAATGCTGCCACATCATCATCCACACCGCACATAGTGCCGCCGAGGGATGCTAGCGGACGCCGAATGCGCCACCGTAGCAGCGCCCCCTCACGGATGCCATAGCAAACGAGCTCCACAAGCTCCCACACCCGCATACACTCCACAAAGGCCTCATGGCCCATGCCTTATACTGTCTCTCTAGGTGCTCACCCCTCATGTGGGATTGTCCTGTGCCATGTGGCAGCCCCACTGGCTCCATAGCCTTCCCAAGCATCATAAAATCACCCCAAAAGCTTCAAAAAAACCATTTTTTCTTCCCAACTTGAACTACTTGCCAGGGACTTCCCGCCGACCCGATTGCCAAGCTGACAAAACCCGGCCGCAAGCCCATTGTGCCGACTCCAATTTCATCCGACCTTGCCGCACTTAAAAGCTCCCCCAGCCCCAAACCGAGGCCACAAAAAACGTGAATATTCATATGTAGCCAACTCCAGGCAGATGCACCCATCTTTCCGACTGTTGTAACTTTTTATTCCGGGCTCCGTTTGACGAGCAGTCAATTCTTGCAAGATCCATACACTGCGTAACCCCTTCTCAAACCATATTAAAACCCAAAAAACACCAGATGGCATAGCTCCCCATACAGTCAGGTGGGCACCAACCTGGCCCCCCGTAAAACTTCAACTAGCCATAAATTGCAATCGATAGCTCTGATTTTCAATCTGAAAAGACAAATATGCTCCATAAATTGAGCACTATGCATCCATCCACTAACATCACCTCGAGCCACCTGTCCCTAGCTGCCCTATCTCACAAGGATCTACAATGCACCGCACCTTCAAACTCTAGTATCTCAGGCTTCGTAGCTCTGTTTGATTAGCCGTCTAGACTTGCTTCTTTAGCACTTCAAGCTCTACACATCTGGACCAAAAAATTGCATTTATATCAACCTTCATCTATCGCCTTGTCACGCTCTATCTGGAGCCCTTTTGGCCTAAAAGACTACATAAAGCATACATCTCCGCTGCCACTTGCCTTCACAAGTTCTCTCCATCTACTCTAGTCCTTTTCCATGCATCTATAAGCAAACACATCACTATTTGTGCCCTCTTCTAGGATCAACACACTTTGACTGCACAAACGTGACTAAAATGTGACAATCGGGGACTCGGAGTAAGAAGCGCGAGAAGGAAAGAAGTGAGCACCATTAGCTCATGTTGTGTTTCATTATCTAAAAACTTAATAAAATATTTACAAAGTTGGTTTTTATACCTTAGACAAGGTCTAAAATATGTAATATCCGGCACCCAAGACCTTTGAGGCTCAAAACTTATTGTATCTGCAACCTAGGTACACTAAATGACCTATGCTTTACATCTTGGAACTCTTATTGAGCCCGTAACACGTAACAATTATCACAATCGCTGAATAAATCGAGAAATTACAATACAAGACCATTTTGGAAAATGTAAAAAGTGTGTAACTCCAATCTTTACTGCTTCTTTATATTCATCTTCGATGCGCATTCATAAGGCTTCAATCTTTAGCAACTCCTGTTAACTGACGTCGGCTCAGTTAACATTCCCCCTTTCCGATTTTAGTGCCCATACCCTCATGCACTATTGAAAAGTGTCTGTGGAGTAAATGGAAGGTTTTGATTGGTTGTTGATGGGCTGATTGTCTTCATTTGTCATTGAATCTATTGATGAGGTTCAATTTGCTGCAGCATCTTCATTGGTCAAATTATGTTTGTTGTGAGAGATGATGTTGCATTTATCCATAGTAATAGCATAATGATGAGGCTGTGATTTATTTATGAAAATTATGTACAAGGGAAGAAGAATGATGAGCTTCTAAATGAGGGTCTAATACTTGGATGACCAAAAGGAAAAAAACCGAGTGGAAAAAAAGTGCCTTTGGGATATGCACATTATTGGAGTACTTATTAGCATGGGAAATATTAATAAAGAACTGAAGGGATTATTTGCTGATAGATATGGAATTAAAAAGTTAGCAAATATGAGAGGGTAGCATGATGGAACATTGGTTTGCCTATTGTAGGCCACTCAAGGTGCATAGGTGGAAGTAAAAAAGAGTGTCTAATGCATATGTTCAGTGGTGGGACATCCTATTTATACATACGTAGAAATGCATGGAAAACAATATGCTGTGCAAGAAAGATTTTGAGGGGTTATTCAAAAAGATGGTGTAGCTATAAAATCATATGTCATGGCTTTGCAAGCTAGTACCCCTTTAAGAATGGTTTTCGTTGTTGAGGATATGTGCTCTCATGTTACTGTGCACTATGCGTGAGTGTTGGACTCTACAACACTCCACCAATTGTAAGTTAATAGACTTTGACTCTTATGCTCATCTCATCCAGTATGAGCAACATGACTTAGATATGCTCAACTCTTCCAGGTTGAGTGTAAGCCTAATAACTATGACTCTTAACACAGATTTTAATACAACTTGAAGCGTTGGGACTAATGCTTTGCTCATTCTATGGCTCAGCATCCCAACTCTGACTATGCCAAAGAGTGTTTTTAGCACCTTGGCGACTTGAATCTCTATATTCTTGTGCTTACTACAAACATTTCTTCAGGTAAAAGTAAGCTTGAATCCTCAAAAAGAGGATTAGTGAAGGACCAAGTTGGCACTAAAGGTTTCTTTTGCCATACCTGTTTTATCATCTTTGAATCTTCATTCGCATTGGTTGGGTTGTCCTTCTTGGATTGTGAAGACTCCATTATCTATTTGATTCTCCAATTAGGCCTGCTGATAGGAGTCTTTGATGTTGTTGTAGGCCTTTGTTGATCGTTGACATTTGACTTTTGACTTGGAGCATTGAAAGACGTAGGAATCCAAATCTCTTGATCACATTTGTATCTCCATTGTTGACTTTTCCTTGTTCTAGGTTTTGTTGAGTTCTCAAGATCTTAATGCAGGTCTGGTGTAGTTGCAGTTGGCTTGTGGTTGACTGGTAGACAAATCTTTGTAAAACCTGTGTAGAATCCTTGTACAAGAGGAAGATTCTTTGAGGTCCATCTTTTTTTGTATCCTCTTGAGAGTTGCGGTTGACTTTAGAATCTTTTGATGTTATTATGTTGTATACCTGCCTCTCAGGTATCCTAGGATATTGTCGAAGTTGATACCTAATGGGCCTTCTTACTTGGGAGAGACTTGACATTACTTCATCTGCCCTAGCATGTGGTTTTGGCACCCATATATGTCCGTTACCTTCATAGTACTCATGTTCCTTTAGGCTCCACTGTGATGCTATCCATCCCATGTGTTTCTCTTTTTATTTTGATTTCATGTCCTTAATCCAAATTGGATTATTAACTTTGACTAAATTGCTCGGAACAAACGCTTTCTTGACCTTCCTTTGATTTCGTGAGTACTTTGACTGATATACCTTTGATTTTTTGGGTGGCTCCTTAGAGGTTTTAGTTGGGTCAGTAATTGACTTGAAGTTTTGAAATCCTGACTTGCTTGAAGAAGTTGATCCATGAGAGTTCTTTGATGTAGAGACATATGCTGTCACAACTTCTTTGCTAGTCGGTGGAAGTTCCACTTTAGCTTTACCTTTGTCTACAACATTTGTTTTGATTCTTGTGATTTTTGCAACTCTGACTCCAACATCAATGGTACCTGTAACTTTTGCTTGCTACTTCTTAGAAAAGAGAGTATTAGCATTTGATCCTCTTTGTAAGCCTTCTGTTGATCTAGCCACTCATGTCCAATTATGACATCTGCATGCATATCTTTTGAAGACTTTACCTGAACCTTCACCTGTTCTTCATGATTTTGGATGCTAAGGGTAGCAGCCATTTCTTTTTGACTTGTATGCATACCTAGCATAGTTTTTCTATCATGCTTGCATGGAGTGATCTGGAGGATCCTTTGGATGTTCTTTGCAATCATATTGCACTTTGCTTCTTTATCCAGTAGAGTATTGCATCTCACACTTGCTCCTTTTGTACTGTTGAGAATTATAGCTATTCTTGTTGTTGGTTCTATTATTTTCCTTGTCTTGCTTTTGTCATGGTCTCATCTTGATCTAATTGTGTCTCTATGGAGGGTGGCTTGAGACTCTGTTTGCCAATTTGACTTTCATCAGCTGATTTAGCTGGCAATGTCTAGATCTTTGGACTTCCTATTGTTTCTTGGTTGTCTACAACCTTGGTCTTCTTTACTTTTGGCTTTGGTGGCATTCTCTACTCAATAGCTTTCATGGCTGCTCTTTGCTCTATTTGATCTGCACTTGCTATTGTCTGATTTGCTTTAAGCTCTTCTGAAGTTCTGATTGATGGAAATGAATCATCTTCAATAAGATCTGCTTTAATATCAGCCTCCATTTTAATTATGCTTGAGGACTTTGTGCTATCGTCCGCGGGTGACCAGTCTTGGTCTCCATTCTTTGTTGTCTATGATGCCTCTGTCATGTTTGAATTCTGTATCTCTGACATCTTCTAAGCCATTGGCATTCCCATTATAATGTCTTCTGGCATATCTTTTGTTGTGATCAAGTGGAATTGAGCTGTGATGTTCTATAAACTTACTTCAATGGTGGTGGAGATGATTCCCCAACATTCTGCTCGATTGTCTCCAAATATGCTCACAAATTCAGGAGCATCTTCCAATTGTGGTTGGCCACATATTTTCCAAGTGCAAAAAGACATGAGGTTTTTATCTAACTAGAAATCTAGCTTTACTTTGCTTGAGAGTTTTTCATCGTGCTCACCAACAATGTTGCACTTGATTGAACTTAGCTGAACTTTATCGGCATTTTCTTTGCTTTGACCACCTGCTTTTGTTGATGTCGACTTGTATGACTGTGATATTGCACTCTTTGTTTGCAATTGATGAGTATTATCCGCATGCATCTGAGTAACCTTTGATTTTAGAAGATCCAACGTATTTTTGGGCAGAATCTGTCTCTTCGGAGGAGATTTTGGTGGTGACTTTTGTGTAGCCTTTTTGAACTTTATCTATCATTGATTTTGAATTTTCTATCACCTGTTCTGGAAGCTTGAGGCTTTTCATCATCTTTAAATAGTCTTTGACTTCAGTCGGGCCATCCGTAAGGGTTTGTACAAGGTCTTGATCTTGCTGATATTCATTGCCATCTTCATCTCGATATGCATATGCGAGCTTGGTCTCATGCAATTGTTTGAACACTATTGGATTTGTCGGATTTTGACTCTGACTTGTGGAGATCAGCTGTAACTTTTGTCCCTGGTAATCTTCATATAAGTATTTGTTTGCAGATTCTGATGGAGTCTGGGTCAATTGGAAACTTTCAACAACCATATGATCTTTCAATGGTTTCTGCTTTGAAGAGGTATTTTGGCTAGAAGCTCTAGGGCTTCTAACTTGTATAGCATTTCCTAGTACATAAGCTGAGCTTGATGGATTTACAGATCCCCCCTTCCTAGGGTGATCACTATAGCCTACTTCATTGTAAGAGTTCAAAATTGTTTGGCTTTGGTTTAGTCTCACCTTTTGGGACTTTGAAGGTATACGTTGGGTAGCACTATTGTCATTCGGCATCTGTAAACCTTCCGCATAGTTTCCTATGTATCTCCTTGAAACATGACAAATTATTCCCCAAGTCAAGATGTAGATAGCATTATCTTTTCCCTAATATTGTCTATCCCATGGGTCTCCTATGATATGAGCTTATGTGGTTTCAGGACCCAAGACATCATAGATGCTAGACTCTCGTCTATATCTACGACTGTTTTGGTCACAGTATATGCTCATTGGGTTACAACATTAAAGCTTGATTTTTGATGGAGGAGAGTTTGGCTCTGAACATATTTTTGGGCTCACTCGGGTAATATCCTTTAGCTCTAGAGAGGATGGGCTATAATAGATTGTTTCCTCTAAAATGAACCATCCTTTCTGGTCTACCACTGGACGCACTTCGATGAGCTGGTATGTTGGCCATTTAAACACTGGTTGATCTTTTTTGTACAATTTTCCTTTGGTCTACATAGTGTGCATATGAATTATGTGTGCCATAGAAAGCTAACATCATTCTGTTTGATGTGTTCTTTAGACTCGTGAATGATTGCACACTTATGGTAGTGGATAAAAAATCATTTGCAAACCTGAAAGTCTTTTCAACCTTTGGTGATATCTGGACACCTTGACCAAATTCATGCAACAATTTGTTGTTCAAAGAATCAAATTTAAGCTTTTCAGGTGCCTGTGAATCTTTATGTTGATTTTGAACTTGCAGTGTTTTTACTGGTGCTTCTAATGGTAATGCAGAATCATCCGATTGCATTAAAAGTGACAAGTTAAATTGAGATTTGCATTTCCAATTTTCTTTGTACCTTGCTTGACAGTTGATGTATCCCTGTTATCTGGATTTCTTGGACAATGTTCAAAAAAATGTCAATCTTTTTGTCCACAATCTGAGCAATATGCCATGACTGGTGGTATTTCATTTGGTTCTGTCATGTCAAGATCTTGCTGAGAAATTTTTTCTTCTATGCTTGCCAATTTGTCCGTATTTTCTTTTAAAACACTGAGCATCAAGTTGCAGAATGCTCCGTCTTGACCTTTGTACCGTCGTTTACCTAGCTCTCCAATTAGATTGGCTTCTATTGGTTCATCTGTTGGATCTTGCATTTCTGGCTCTCGACTATAGATCTGACCACTACAATCCATGTACAATGACCTTGATTGCATATGCACCAATTGTATGTTTTGCTGGCTTGTGCAGATTTCTGGGTAACCACTTGGGTTGACTTTCTGAACTTCTATATGCACTTCATCTTTGAGCTTGCAATACCTGGCTCCACTGAAGTTTGTGAACATCTAGGAGTTTTCTGAATCTTGCTTTACTCTGATCAATAGGATCTTGGCTCCTATGTAACTTTTGCCATCATAAGATCATACCTATCGCCTTTTGGATCTGTATACAGAACCTTATCTCCAATGTAGCTATATAGTTGTAATATTTTCTCTATTGCAATTGTGCATGTGTTGCTATTTCTACTAGTTAGCTTCAGCTCTCGTGCATTTGAACTCTTGGCTCGGCTTGAATCCATGTTGTCTTGGTCTCTAAGAACTATCTCTTAGCAGATCTTGGTATTGATTCCCAAGTAATTTTGGCACTTGATTGCACTTAGACTCACGAGAGTTGATTAACTCTACCTCAAATTATAAAAATTGAGTGCAGTCTTTGAAATGATAGAAATCTAGGCCTTGAATAACCTAACCTGCATATTAGATTGTTATCCGTTTTTCCACTTGACTTGAATTCAACTCCTGTCAAGCTCCCAATTCTTTGTATAAAACCTGGTTCTTCAATCTAAGCTAAGTGAGTCAGCAAATGAGATTTTCAAATTCTATCCTTGCAAGGAGCTAAAGGACTAATCTGCAACTTGAAATATGAGTTATCATGTATTTATTTGGATTCGATTGAACCCAAACTTGACCAGTGGCCTTGTATTATGTTGTTCTAACACTATACAAGCACAAAAGTCCAAAATTTTGTCTCTGGGTCCCAATAGTAAATAGTCATGATTATTTACTTTTCTCAGTTTCTACACTTTTTAGGCTTGTTTTTCCAAGTAATCACCTTGTTGTGGTCTCTGGACAAGTTTGGTTGAGTTTGAATAAGATTTGTCCAAGTTATCAAATGTTTACTGTCCACAGACTCTGATTCCAAGAATTTGGCTTAAGTCTCATTTTTGTGATTAAAATTTCACCAATTTTCATTTGTGGAGTCTACTTGATATACTTGACCGTGTGGTATACTCAGTTGTGCTAAATTTCTCAATTCAGGAGCAGATGTAAATAATCGCAATTATTTACTTATGGTATTTGTTTCACAATATTTTTGTCAAAATGTTGATACCAATTGGTTAAGCAACTCAACTTAAGCTCCCTAGCAAAGTTTCACCAAGTCTGGATAATACCTATTCAAATGATCAACAGTTTTGTGTCTATAGACTGACTTTACAAATTTGGCCACAATTTTCACTCTAATGATCCAAATATTAGTAAATTTTATTTATGGGCTTAATATAATATGGTAAAACTTGTGGTATACTTAGTTGGTCAAAAAAGTTGAAAAATAGAGAAAACGTAAATAATCCAGATTATTTACTTCTCGTAAATTTTTGTATATTTTTTGTCATTTGAGCATTTACACTTGTTTAACACTTCAATCTAAGCCTCTAAGTCAAGTTTCACTAAATTTGAGCAAGATTTACCAAGTCACACTCAAGTTCTCGACAATCAGTACAAATTTTAGTTTATACCAAGTTTTTGGCCAGTTTTGTGATCCAAACTCTATGAGCCTTCACAAAAGATGTTTGTAATCATGCATAGAGTCTGTGGTATCAAGCTTGATCCATTTTGAGCCAAATGCAAAAATGCGATTATCTACTTTTGACTAAAAATGAACACTTTTTGCAATTTTTTCATTGGACAGTCTTTTTATGACCTGTTTTAAGCCTTTGAGTCAAGTCAAAAATTAATTTGGTCAAAAATATTACGAAAAAGTAAATAATTTGAGTTTTTGTAAACTCTTGAAAATTTATCTCAAATGTATCTTTAAGCTTACCCACTAGTTCATACAACTTTTATGAGCATAATCTCCAGCCGGTTCAGTGGTTGACAGTCTTTTGGTGTTGTTTCAAGTCGTAGAACTTAAATTCTGCAACTTCACATAAACCACTCACAGATGATTCCTTTGGAGTAAGCAATGAATTGAGAGCTCACCTCATATTCTACTTACCCTACTCTTAGGTTCTAGGGTTGTGGAAAGTATCCACAAACACTTGTTTTCTTGTTTTATATGATTTTTTGAGCTTTGATCTTAAGACTTGTCTTGTCCATCAATCATTCTCAAAATCCTAATCTAATCCTACAATCTTACAATCCTAAAGGTACTTAGCAAGTACCCTTACTTCCAAGCTATCTCTACACAGCAAAACACGACAATCTTAAGCTATGCGGTTTAAAAAGTTAGTTTTGACTCTAGGAGATCCTAAAGGAAGTTAAAGGATAACTTCACAAGACGCTCGTGTTTTCCCTAGTTTAGGTCTCTTCAATCCCTGGCAATGGCGCCAAATGTGGGATGGGCGTCTACCTCACTCCTATCTTATTGAAGACATAGCGAGAACCACAAATATAATTGTCAATCCATGAAATGAAGCTTACTCGACTAGTGCATAGAGGCTACAAGAGGTTTTCAATCTCTTGAAAAACAACAAACAACTCGCATTTAACTCAAGCTACACTCAAATGACTGAAATAACCAAAAGCTGACCGCTCATCGATAAATCACATCCGTTACAGCATCAAACGACATCCAAACGTTACGAAACTTCTAGGACATGTTTATAAGACCTAAGAGCACATGATTATGGTCTCAAATCTCACTTTAGGTCAAGTACAAAAATCACAATTATTAATAGCAGTGAGTTTTTGACCTAGTTGTTTTCGACCCATAATGCATCTAAGTGCTTAGCAATGATGTCCCAATACCCTGCTTATACTTAGTTTTTGATTTTAAAGCTTAAACTCTTAATTATGATGAAATTAGGTGCGGGTCGGCGATGCCAAAAGCTACAAAATACCGTGAAATACTTACACCAATGCGTAGAGCTCTTACCTGCGGTTGCAACGCAACAGATGCGACTGAAATGTGACAACCGGGGAGGGAGTAGGTAGTGCGAGAAGGAGAGAAGTGAGTGCCGTTAGCTCACGTTGTGTTTCATTATCCAAAAGCCTAATAAAATCTTTACAAAGTTGGCTTTTATACCTTAGCCAAGGTTTAAAATGTGTAATGTCCGATGCCCAAGGCCTTTGAAGCTCCACGCTTATTGTATCTGCAACCTAGGTACACTAAATGACCTATGCTTTACATCTTGGAACTCTTATTGAGACCATAACACGTTACTATTATCACAATGGCTAAATAAATCGGACAATTACAATAATACAGAGCCATTTTGAAAAAAGTGTGAAAAGTGTGTAACTCCAATCTTCAATGCTTCTTCAAATTCATCTTCGATGTGCATTCATAAGGCTTCAATCTTTAGCAGCTCCTGTTAATTGACGTCGACTCAGTTAACACAAACCATATGCAACTGACATAAAATTTGCTTAACCTTGTCAAAAAAAATTTGTGTATCTCTAGTCCATTAAAAACCATAAGCTTGTTGCCTCATCTTTTGAAGAGGATACACATATTGGAAAAGCATCCAAAAAAACCTCGACAAGTACTTCAATTTATGTACAAATGAAACCAAATCTTGAGTATTCTTTGGGGTTTCCATCATCACATGAGCCTTCACCTTCTCAAGATGAACCTGTATAACATTCTATGAGAACACATGTCCTAGTCAATGACTCGAATTTGTGCCAACTTACATTTTCTTGGATTCCATTGGCCACTTTTTTTGTCCACTCTTTGAAAACAAAGCTTCAAATTTGACAAATGCTCCAACCTAGAATTGTAGCATCTGATGTCATCCATATACACCTTGATAAACTTGCCCAAATAAGTACCAAACACCTTCTTCATCTACTATTGGAAAGTAGCACACACATTGACCAAACCAAATGGAATCTTGATGTAGGCCAAAAACGCCCATGGAGTGATAAACATTGTCTTCAAATCCTCTAGGGGTATGCCAAGTTGGAAGTACCATGAGAAGCCATCCCTAATGAAATACGAGGCTCCATGAGCCAAAGGCGTAGGCATGCTGTGACATTGAGGGTGGAAACTCTCACCGATATCCCTCCTCTTATTGAGAAAAAAATTTAGCTTGAGGCATACATTGATGTTGGGGCTTTGGTATGTGCACCTCGTAGAATTTATAAAAAGTAGTTGGAAAACTTACAAAGTTACCGCTTGACTGAAATATAGTCTATGTTCCATTGCACCAAATGTGAAACTTGCTAATCCATCCTTTATCTTCAGACATACTACGACTACCTTAGTCTAGATTCTCCTTTGTGCAAAGGCTTTGCATGCACTTTGGACACATGGATTTCTTTGCCAAACTTTGAAAGGCTAAAACTACAATTTTGACCATATGTCAGCATATGTATAATAACTCAAAATCGGTACAAAATCTAAGAAAAATTTGCTCCATAAAGTTGGAGATCACAATGATTCCAATAAGACTCATGGTAGAATCTTGAGAATTGACTTTTGTATGCATATTTTTAAAAAATAAAAAATTCCTAAAGTTTGGAATCCCAAGAGGATCTTTAGAGTATATATAGAGAGATAATCTCCTTCTTCCTGTACCATAGCTCTGATACCGTTGAAAGGATCAAGACACTATGTATGCTCTTCTTCACCCAATCACCTCCTCTTATAGGCCTATCTTTAGAAGACCCCTCCTAGAGACTTTGATCTTTTCTAAGAAATCTATGTTCTAGAAACTCAACCAGGTTGAAGTCTCTCAAAAGGATAGAATCCATGTTGATACATTGAAGATCTTCCCATTATTACTTCCTATTATTGAGAGAGCCAGCTACATAAATAGAGACTACACAGTAAGGCCTCAACATCTAGATAAAAATAGCATGCCAATGCCTACCGATAGTCGTTTTTGGTACATTGAATATAAAGATTTGTAGATTGAGGTGTATATATTTGTAGTTTTATGTATATAGGGGGATTGGCCTTGTTTTGGGGAGAGGGAGAGAGGGAGAGAGAGAAGGGGGGGACGGGGATATTTTGTGGGTGTTTGCTTAGCGCGGAAAATTTTTCAGCAAGCATTTCATGGCATGGGATCTTTTGAGTCTAGCGATTAGATTCCAAATTGCCTATAAGTGCTCACCCATACACTCACTTGTCTCTTTATCAGGTGAGTAGTTTTGTCTATCTGTGTTTGTCATGTTCCCAGTCTCCACCTTTAGGAGTATGGTGTATGTGTGTGTGAGTAATTGCATGCATGCATGCATTTTTGTGTACATGCTACACAAAAACAATGGGACTCTATGAGTATCTATGACAGCTCTAGACTTGGTGTATTACAAATTCATTGTAACATAGATAATATATATATATATTTAAAGACAAGAGTGAGTGAGGAAAAGAGAGTTTGTCTATGTGTGTCTGTAACATAGATACCAATACAAACAAAATAGTTAAATCTTAGAGAGAAAATACTGCTTGGGAAGGGTGGACATCATGATGTAAAATCAGTAGATTGTGCCATTACATTGACATCTCCAAACAAGTGGATAGTACTGTGCTCCACTTTTTTGCTCTGCCAAGGGGGAGTTGCGATCGTCTACGTCGAGAATAGGCAACAATGTCCGGTGACAAGGACTACAGCTTCCACATCTCTCCTCACACATTGGTGGATGTGATCCTAACAGAAAGCTCCTCCTCTCATGAAGCTGCTTGTAACCCAAAGGAGAGAGATTTTTTAAAACATAAGTGGAAATGACCTTAATCAAGAAACAAAAGCACCTTAATTAATAAGCACAAAAAGTTTTGGACAAATTCTCACAATAATTCCCACATTGTGACTTACTTGAACATCATGAGCTTCTGTGAGGGAGATTTATAAATTTTCCCATGTAGGAACACAAAGTGTTTTTCAGTGTGTTTCATACAATGCATAACATCAAGAGCTTCTGCTCGAGAGGCTGCGGCCCTCGTTGTTTCATTGTACAGAATACCTTTTCCTTGCCTCGCCACTTAGGATCAACACTAATGCAGGGTACGTACAAAGCAAAAAAGGAACCGATACGGCACCGGGCCGGCGGTTCCCTGCCCCCAATGGCAACGGGCAGTTCATATCTATGGCAACGCCAATCTATCGGTGCCGGGCCAGCGGTCCCCTGCCCCCAATCGTACCTAGCTAGGTATGCGGTGCCTCTCGAGCAGAAGCTCTTGACGTTATGAATTGTATGAAAAACACTCTGTGTTCCTACATGGGAAAATTTATAAATCTTCTTGTGAATTAAGCAAGCAAACAAAAAGACATTGATAAATCTTCTTGTGAATTAAGCAAGCAAACAAAAAGACATTGATCTCGAGAAGAAGAGCAGTTTTTTATGTACCACCTGGACGCTGCCTAACGCTAGTCTTCTGCTTGGCGTCCCCGGCCTCACCGCCTCTATACCCATCATGGCCGCCAATAGTATAAGGAGCACTATTGCTTTACTCAGAAGCAGGCGCATGCTCATGCAGTAGGCTGCGCCCTTCTTCATTTTGTCGTCTCTTGTAGTAGTGTGTCGACTGCTGACTCGCGGGGCCTCATATATGATATATACATCAACAATCATCCGACCAAATGCCAAGCATTTTACAGACCAATGCTAATAACCTAGAGTGCTTCGTTAGTAAATGAAAAAAATCCCACAAATTCTATTATTTGATGCCATTAATTATAACTAAAGGGATTTTTTTAAAAAGTGGGAGGTGATGTGAGAGTGCGTGTGTGCGAGAGAGAGAGAGAGAGAGAGAGAGAGAGTAGACCACAAACGCTAGATGTAGGAAGAGGGGACGATCAGCCCCCCATGACTTGGCCCCATAAATAGGTACCCAAGGAGAGGTAGGGCAAGGCCAGATAAACATCCCCACAATCCAACACAAAAAATTAAATATGGAAATATATGTGGGCGCCCAAACAAAAGTGGCGGTTGGCCCGGATTGGGAGGCCGGACAGTGATGTAGTCTAAATGCATATGCAAAGGGTGGCGAGCCCGGAGGCACACTACCCGTACATGCATGCCCTAGACCTGTGAAGTAGCAGAGTGGTGTAAGTCTAACACCCCCTCTTAGCACCTGATGTTGAACCAACCGCGTGAATCCGAATATGTGAGGCAAATGATGAAGATGTATGTTTCCAAGTCCACTGAATGAAAATCCTCCGGCAAACTATGCGAGTGTAGCAGCAATCTGGGGTGTCCCGAACGCCAAGAGATCTCCATGGTAAAGTGCCGTCATGAGCAGTGTAGCAAACTATTGTACTCCGCTGATACAGGGTGAAGATACTACGTGAAGGTCCCGAACTGAGCATGAAAACAACTCCTTGTCGTAAAGAAAGTGCCAAGAGACCTGCAAGTGTCCTATCCCCAATAAGATATGTGGTGTTTGTAGTCAAACCGTTTGGAGAAAATGGGGAAGCCCAGGAACCATCATGAGAATGACCAGAAGCTTGTCAATGCATGAACTTGCAACCCAGTGTGGCTAAGCTGTGTAAAACTCTAGGAAGGCCAGATGTAACAATCTGCACCGTAAATATCCTTCAAATCAAGGAAAGCCAGACTAAACAATCTACATTGTAGAAGCTATTGTAAGCTACAACAGTCATCAAGAGACTGCACAAACCACCAGCGGATGGTGTCCTATCAGTAGGTAGGGTAATCCAAGATGAAGGGAAATCCATACTCGGTAGCCTACGTTGTGAAGGGCCTCTGAGAAGAGGTGTGCTCAGACCAAGTTGTCTCCATCATGATCATCCTGTATGAAGTAGGGAAGCCAGACTAAGCAGTCTGTGATGTGAAGATCCTCGGAGAAGAGGAAAAGCTTGACCAATCTGTTTGCACCATCTTGCCTATATCTCCTGCCTTCAATCCTCCAGTGTCAACCAAAATAGAATCCACACCAACATGCCACCAAACCGTATGTCGGTGAGGCTCTCAATGTGAATGAGCTAGGAGTGGCCTACTACCCAGGTCGGGTGATAAGTCTGTTGTAAGATTACCGAGGGTGAGTGTAAGCAACTTTGAAGGTAGCAATACAAACGATCAGGAGTGTAGAAGATCAATTGCACTACCATCCAAGCAAAGCTTTGGGTGACTCCGAATGTAGTTGCAGGATGCCTAATCTCCCGCATCTCATGGGTAAACTCTCCAAGAGATTCTAAAGAACTGAAGTCTTACTCCAGTCTGTAGATCCAGGCAATGAACTTGTCCAAGAAGAGATGCAAATTCCTCTCCATAAGTCCATGTAGATTCTTATGTGTAAGCAAGTGATCTCACTTGTCGAGGTCAAGTGGTAAGTGTTTGTCCACCCAAGATGGTGGTGTCTTCTTTGGGAATGTTGGAATCCCATTTTCCATGAGCATGGCCATATCTCGTGTGAGCTCCTCTAATGAGTGCAAAGGTGTGTCCATAGCAAACCACAAGCCACCGCCCCCTTTGGAGTGCGCAACTGCCGAATGATGGTTGAAAAGAATGGAACTCCCAAGGATCGTACTCTTGACATGATCAAGCCGATGTCAAAGATACTGTTTACTACAGCAGTCACAAAGAGACCGCATGGACCACCATCGGATGGTGTCCTGGTAGGAGGTAACTTCATCCTCTGTCAAAAACGCAATCCAAGAGGCTGCTATCCACCCAAAAAAGAAACTACGAGGTGATGAAATGCTATTGTCCAGTGATTTTCAGCGTTCTTGTATACTCCTGGCAAGGTCGGAGCGGTGCAGAGGGTGTAGGGAGGGCGGGGAATCAATGTCACAACCCAAAATGGGCTGAAAACAGAGAAAAAAAGCACGTATGTATGGCTGAAATCTACAAATTTTGAAGAGGAATTGGACCGGCAGTGCACCGAATGCAAGGCCATGTGTCGTGGGCAAGCTCTAGTGGAGCAAAGATGAGCGTTGCATCCTCTATTGCAAAAACACAACAGCTGTCCAAAAATGCAGCAAGGTGTTAAAACGCAAACTGTCCAAAAACGCGAGTGGATCTAAGGGTTTTTCGAAAATAGAAATGTCCAAAAAGGTAGCGCTAGTAGCCTGATGCAAAAACTCTAGGCCTGATCTGCAAAAAACATAGATATGGTTGAACATCTATTGTGATGGATGTTGTCCAGGTGATTGAGCCACCTTGTTTAGCCAAAGATTGCTGGTTGATCTAGTGGTTATTGCAAAAAACATTGGCTATTTCTGATCTTGGGAGAAGAACATGTTGCTGATGATGAAGCATTAGTCCCATGGAGAGCCTGAAGCTATTGATACCATGTGATAGTGCGCATGTATGGAAGTGTGTGTGTGTGTGTGTGCGAGAGAGAGAGAGAGAGAGAGAGAGAGAGAGAGAGAGAGAGAGAGAGAGAGAGAGAGAGAGAGAGAGAGAGAGTAGACCACAAATGCTAGATATAGAAAGAGGGGACGATCAGTTCCCCCATGTCTATCAGAAAAGAAGACCCTCAGTACAATTAGCATGATGGAAGTGGGTACCCCCTGGCCCCCCATAAATAGGTGCCCAAGGGGAGGTAGGGAAAGGCCTGATAAAAAATCCCCATGACCCAACAAGAAAACCGAAATATGGAAATATATGTGGGCACCCAAACAAAAGTGGGCGGCTTGCCCAGAGCGGGCGGCCAAACAGTGATGCAATCTAAATGCATATGTAAAGGGTGGCCAACCTAGAGGCACACTAGCCGTACTACATTCATGTCCTAGACTTGTGAAGCAATAGAGTGGTGTAAGTCTAACAGGTGAGACATTAAAATTCAGGAGAGAGAGAGAGAGAGAGAGATTTTCCATCGAAGACTGTTAGAAATTTTTATCTGAAAGTGTGTTTAGGATATCGATCGTAGTGTTTCAGAGGTGTACCTCACAAAAAACGACAAGAAGGGTTAAAGTTTTGTCAAGAGCAATGTCCGTCATCATACAAGATGTCATTTTATTAATTTTTTGTTGTTCCATTTTAGGTTTCAAAAAAAACAAAGCATGCAAGTCTCCTCGCATGGGTTAGTTTGTACAGTCCTCCCTAATTTTTATTATACAAGGCAACGTGCCATTCCCACAACAACGTGCAATTTTTAGTGCTTTCATTAACCACATTCTCAGTGTCAAAAATAAAAAAAGATAATGTCTGCTCCTGATTATCGTTGATGCACGAAGGTTGCATTTAACCTTCTATATGACTGCTTTGCTCAAACCAACATGATAGTGGAGGTGGAGTGGACATTGCAAAGACTGAAGTTGTGTTACCAAGCTTTGGTATGGAAATGCCGAGAGTGGTCGTTTATAGTGGTAGAGGACCATTTTGAGTACGATAGGTGCATACTGAAGGCAGGGTGGCTAACGTGAAGGCTTCTCTTGTGCACAACCCCCAAACAATGCATTCCAAAAGGCGACATTCTAGATAGGAAGCTTCTCAAGCACTTTTTGTCTTTCTAAATCACACCACATTTGGCATACAAGAAGGTGGCAAGCACAAAATCTTTACTCACTATGATGGAGACAATGTCAAGAACAACTCTTGCATAGCTCAGAGTAGATCTTAACATATGAAGACCTTCCCCTCCTACCAGAAGTGGCCGGAGGAAGAGGTAGAGGATGTGGAGGTACAGTTTGACCCAGAAGAAGAGCAGCTAGAGGTATTAAAGGAAACATTTGATGCCCAATTAATTCTTGCTTCTCTTGCAAATGCAGCATTAGGAAGCAAGCAAGAAAGCCCAAATGAGGAAGGGTCTTTGCCTCTAAATTTCACTCCCAACTTTGCTATGGTAGCAACATTCACTACATTATACTCAAGGATATTATGCATGAGCTGAATATACGGGAGGACTACTACCTAGCTACAATTGAAAATTTTTGTGAGGTAGGCATGGGACTTGTGGAGGATGATGGAGTTGACCAACATCTCCTTGCTGACAGAATTGTCCATGACCCATGAATGTTCTAGTATTGTTTTGTAGATCATAATATACCACAAGGAATATTTTGAGGACAATACAAGGTTTCCACTATTTTCAATAAAAGTTACTACAAGATTGTGTGGTGGGTATTCTTTGCCAATGAATGCAGAAAGGCTATCTCTGATAGAGAAATAAATTTCTTTGTGCATCCTTGGCATCAGGTATCATTAGGAGAAATATGGACTTTGCATGGGCCTTGTAGAGAATTCTACTTTTTAGGGATTAAGGCTAATATTGTGTAGAGTTAAGGGGACAAGGGCATTCAAGAAGTTAGTTTTGAGTAGGCTTTTTTAGTTTTTTTTAAAGACACATGTAGGATGTGGATCTAAGAGGTCACTTTCTCTCTCTAGCTTTTTGAAAGTGAAGGGAGTAAAGGGGTGTGGTCACATCAACAAAAACGTGGGTCACTAAGAGCCCAAATTTGATTTTGTTTTAAAAAAAATTATTTCTACTTATTTTTTACTTAAAACTCCCCCCCAACATATATACATATCAAAAAATCATTTTTTGATCTTTTTTTAAACCTACAAGCATTAAAAGTCCACTTTTTCAAAACAAAATCCAAAAAAAATCCTTTATTCTCTTCTCCTCCTCCCTCCTCTCTCCCTCTCTGCTCCCTTCTCTCCTCCTCTTCCCTCTCTCTCCCTCTCCCCCCTGCCCCCTTCTCTCCTCCCATGTTCCTCCCTCCTCCCTCTCTCTTTTCATCCTTTGCTTCCTCACGCAACAGCTTCCATGGTGCTCACGGAAATCACAAATCATATGCCTCCACCACCATGTACTCCTCACAAAAAAAGCATACATATTTACTTGTCCGTGGCGTTTGCACCGAAGGCCGCACGTGAGGGTGAGCAGAGGTCATCCCAAGAACGTCGTACCATCGGTGAGACGAATGTTGATGGCTCTTCAATATCTTGGGAGGGGAGAAGTAGGATTGTTAGGCTATTGCAACTGGTTGTGTATGGTGCTTCTTTGCATTCGTGGATGCGCGAATGTCAAGCTCTTCAGCTCAAAATAGTGGCATTACAAGAAAGTATTGCCTTTTCGAAGAGGGAGGTTGAAACTCTCCAACAACAATTGCAGGGAAATGATGTGTACATTATGGAGCTTGCCAATACCATCATATATTCAAAAGAAACACCCCTTGGTACAAGGTAACAATATAATTCTTACTTTTGCTTGTGTTCTTCTTATCATAGACTTTGAAGTATAAGGTGTTGCCTCTACTTGTTTTGTAGTGCTTGGCACAAAGGTTGCTTTTCTGCACAAATAGTGAAAGGCTTCAAGTTAGAGAGGTCAAGTCTCACCACTTTTTCTCTAAAACAACCTTCTTTGTTACACCTTGCAGGTAGGTGCTTTAAATCCATGCTTATTAGAGGTGGGTAATTGTTGGAATTACGGTTGCAGAGAAACGCACACAGGTTGGAGAAGACGAAGGAAGCTCAAGGCACACAATAGAGAGTGTGTTACTTAGTATGCAATGGAAAGATAGATAGCCCTAGAGTGATGGGCGTATATACAATGCTCGGGGGAAAAAACCTCCTAAAGAGGGAAAAAATGCCCAGGCGGTCCTAGTGTGTTCACACACATCACTACCACATGTATATGGTAACAAATCCCCCCTGGAGTGATGCGGTGAACGAGAGCAGGCACATGAGTAAAGGGAAGTGCCATGGCCTGAGGACATAATCAGTCCACAAAGGGGAGTAAGCCCAAAGATTTGCAGAAAGCTTCAAGCTTCTCATGAGACAATGCCTTTGTGAAAAGATCTACAAGGTTGTCCTGTGTTGGCACATAATCCAAGCCGATCTCTCCTGCTGAGAGCCTCTCC
This sequence comes from Adiantum capillus-veneris, assembly GCF_014529385.1. Lineage (NCBI taxonomy): Eukaryota > Viridiplantae > Streptophyta > Polypodiopsida > Polypodiales > Pteridaceae > Adiantum > Adiantum capillus-veneris. The sequence goes on from NC_140956.1 coordinate 59,027,119, forward strand.
CTGACATATTGGTAATGCACCTCAATGTGCTTTGTGTGAGCATGAAAAACTGGGTTTCTTGCAACTGCCAATGCGCTCTAACTGTCAGTGTAGATAGTGTTGGCAGTGTCTTGTCCAACACCCAAATCATCCATGAGGCATCTGAGCCATACACACTCAACCGTAGCTGTGAAGACTGCCCTGTACTCAGCCTCACAACTCGAAGTGGCCACAGTAGGTTGCTTCTTGCTCAACCATGATATACATGAACTGCCAAGCATGAAACAAAAACCACTTGTGGACACTCGCGTGTCAAAACAACCAGCCCAATCTGAGTCCGAAAAAGCATGTAAGTCTGGCGGCAATGATCCCCCCTTGGGATAAAACAAGCCAAGATGTAAAGTGCCACTAAGGTAGCGGAAAATCCTCGACAGCCTGCCAATGCTTAGACCCTGGGCTATGCATAAATCTGCTGACCTGTGAGACTGCAAACTGAATATGTGGCCTTGTGTTGCATACATAAATGAGGCAGGCAACAGCACTTTGGTAAAGAGTACATCAGCAGGATCGCCAGCATCATGTAGACTCAACTTCAAACTTGTTTCCATGGGAGTGGCAATAGGTTTGCAATCCTCAAGTCCAAACTTACATAGCAATGTCTCTATGTAACTTTTCTGACACAAGGCAATACCACTATCACACTGCTTAAACTGTATGCCCAAGTAATGATGCAACAGCCCCAAATCTTTCATGTTGAAAGTAGCATTCAAATCAGCCTTAAATTCAGCAATATGTCTCTCATTTGGTCCAGTGATCAGCAAATTATCGACATAAAGAACCACAGTGAGAAGTACATCACCCTTACACTTTCCATACAATGTGCTTTCTATTGGACTGTTACGAAAGCCTCGTTTAACCAAATGAGTGTCAGCTTTCTCATACCAAGCACGAGGAGATTGCTTCAACCCATACAAAGCCTTCTTACATTTTCACACTTTGTCCTCTTGTCCTTTTATGACAAAACCGTGAGGTTGCGTTACATAAACTTCCTCAAATATGTCACCATTCAAGACAGCAATAACAATGTTTGATTGATGTACATCCCAACCAAAATGAGCTGCCAATGCACATAGAAAATGCATAGTAGTCATACAACAAGTGGGAGCAAAATTCTCTTCATAATCTATGCCTTTTTGCTGTGCATAAGCCTTTGCAACAAGTCGAGCCTTATGGCGATCGATCTCACCATCCTGCTTGCGTTTCAACTTGTAAACCCACTTTGTACCAATGGCCTTTTTGCCAGGAGGCAAATCACATAAACTCCATGTGTCATTTTCTACAAGTGCATCATATTCTGATTGCATGGTAGCCATCCAATTTTTTGAATTTTGTGCTTCAGCAAAAGACAGAGGCTCCTCAACATCATGTAAGCTAGACACAGCCAAGGCATAACAATCTGATGCATAAGATGCATGGCGAGAGCCTGAACGAGTACGACTAGACAAAGGCACATCCAATTTACTGTCACGCAAAGTGTGCACCAGCCATTTTGGCATACCTCTAGCTTTCTCATTTTCAGCCCTTTCCTCATCAAGTACATCATGTACATCTGCATCAGTAATAGGATGATCTGTAACATTTCAAAAACCGCCATAGGCTGTACATTTGCCTCATTGGAAATTACATTCGTATTTCCACCACTGAAAAGAGGCAACAAAGTGTCATAAATGTGTTATGAGCTTACATTACATTCGTATTTCCACCACTGAAAAGAGGCAACAAAGTGTCATAAATGTCCTGTGAGCTTACATTACTATCTCTAGTACATTACAGCAAGGGCTGAACAGAATCTCCCACAAACACTACATCCCGTGAAACAGAAATACGCTTTGTTTGCGGATGATATAACCTGTAACCTTTGCTTTCAGCACTATAACAAAAAAAAAAAACATTTGACAGCCTTATCATCCAATTTTCAGCGTTGTGTTTGTGACACCAAAGAATATGCCAAACAGCCAAAAACATGCATGTGCTCATTAGAAGGCTTTCTATCATGCCATGCTTCATATGGAGTAATAGACTGCAAAGCTTTCGTACGACACCTGTTAAGTACATAAGTGGCACACATGATGGCCTCAAGCCAAAAAGAATGTGGCAAAGCTTGACTTTTGACCATAAATCGTGCCATTTTCTTCAATGACATGTTTTTCCTCTCAGCAACACCATTTTACTGAGGTGTATAAGGCACTGTACATTGGTGTTTTATCCCAGGACTAGCCAGAAATTCATTAAATTCATAAGACATATACTCCACCCCTCGATTGGAATGGAGGGTGCCCATAGTACATTTCGAGACATTTTTAGCCATAGCCAAAAATTGTTTGAAGCACATAAAACTTCGAACTTCGCTTTAAGCAGAAATACCCATGCATGCCTGGAGTAATCATCAATGAAAGTCACGAAGTAAAGGTAATTTCCCAAGGGCGGAGTTTGCATGGGCCCACAAACATCACTATGTACAAGTTGCAACCTGCATGTGGCCCGAACTGAACCATCCTTTGGAAACTTAGAACGCTGCATCTTAACCAAAATACAGCCTTCACAAACATGTTTTACAGGTGCTTCAAGAGGCGGCAAAGAAGGAACCATATCAGATTTCTGCAAACGCAACAAACTAGCAAAATTCAGATGACCAAAACGTGCATGCCAAAGTTTTGCATATGAAATAGCCCTTGAATCTGCAACAGCATTTGCAAAATTTTGTCCACACTTGTCATACAAAGTGAGCTTATACAACCCACGGCACAAAGGGCCAGATGCAACAATTTCATCACCAAAACTGAGATCGTGAACTGTACATCTGTCATCCACAAATTTGACTACAAGTCTAAGTCTAGCAAGTGCAGATACAGACAAGAGATTCTTCTTGATCCTAGGTACATAAAGTGCATCAACAAGTGTGAAGGAACTACCATTTGCAGCAGTGAGCACAATCTTTCCAACTCCCTGAACCGGATAAGAGGCATTGTTGGCACAAGTGACTGAAGTCCCATGCGGGACAGACTCGAGAGAGGTGAACAATTCACGATGTGAGGTGATATGCTTTGTAGCACCACTGGCGAAATACCACACATGTGAATCTGCAGCAACTGACAACAAGCATGCATCATGGACAGCAGGATTGTAACTGCACTCTGCGCTAAAAGCCCATTCTGCATCAACATCAGCATTACAGTCTCCTTTTCTAGAAGACTCAACAATGGCTGCATTTGTAGTGGAACCAGCATTTGCAGTGGAACCACCCTCTTTCTTCTTAGCCTCTTTTGCCTTCAACTTAGGACACTGCTTGATCAAGTGATCATTATCTTTACAATAATGGCAACACATCTTCTTTTTTCCCTTATCACCAGAATTGCCAGACGAAGTGCTGCCAGCAGAAGCATTGGGAACAAAAGTTTTTCCACTCGTAGTAGAACCATAAGAAGTGGTTGCATTGTTGTTACCACCCTTTCTTTGAGAAGCAATAAAAGCCTGTTCAACTGCACGCTGTCTAGTCTTGTTTTTTTTGGAAAGTGACTCTTACAACAGCAATGTGCATAATGCATCAAACTTGACAACTTCTAGATTTCCTTGGGTCATAAGTCTCCAAGTACTAGCAAAAGTATGGTAGGAATCTGGTAAGGCATCAAGAACAGTCTGCACAAGGGAACTGTCTGAAATGACTTCACCTGCAGAAATAAGCTGCTCATTGATATCCTTGACACTAGCAAGGAAAGTGTCCATATCATCTTCCTCATGCATAATCTTCGACTCCAGCTCTTTACGCAGCAAAGCAATTTTAGCCTCATTGCGGCTTGCATAAAGACCTGCTAGAATATCCCAAGCCTGTTTTGCAGATTTTGTTGAACGGATGTGAGGAACAATGGTGCGCTTCACAGACAACGCAATCAATGCATGAGCCTGCGCATCCTTAGCATCCCAATGAGCTTGTTCTGCCGTAGGCAAAACAACTCTAACAGCTGCAATCCTTGCAGCAAGACGTGCAACATCCTCAACATGGCCTACATCCTCAGAACCTGGACGTACATCAATGCCCTGCACAATGTTCCAGACACCCTTTGACACAAGAACATGTTGCATCATATAAGCCCACATAGGGTAGTTATCCCCATCCAAACTGTCCTCAGCAGCAAACATCTTGAACACATCTGTGTTGTTGTTGTCAGCCATGGTAAATGCTGCACCTGATGTGAAAACTGCCCAAAAATAGGAGAAATGGAGCAGGAACAACCTGTGCTATATAGCACAAACCGTAGAAGACTATAAGGCACGTGTTATGCAGAAAACCGCACTGACAGAAATTCTGCACAAAATGACGAAATAGCCTGTGCAGTATTGCCTGCAGTGGAATTGGAGGCCAAAATAAGCCCAAATCAAAAATCTGAGCAGACCAAGCTCTTCTAGCTCTCCCAAAATTTTTGTCGACCTACGAACGCTCGCCAAAGCTCACTGAAATCGGAGAAAGTGAGCAAGCGTGTGCTGGAGCAGCTCGCGACTAAGCTCGGGAGGACTTGACCTGCTTTGATACCAATTGTTGGAATTAGGGTTGCAGAGAAACACACACAGCTTGGAGAAGATTAAGGAAGCTCAAGGCACACAATAGAGAGTGTATTACTTAGTGTGCAATGGAAAGATAGATAGCCCTAGAGTGATGGGCGTATATACAATGCACGGGGGGAAAAACCTCCTAAAGAGGGAAAAAATGCCCCGGCAGTCCTAGTGTGTTCACACACATCACTACCACATGTATATGGTAACATGGATTGTCTCTTTGTTTGAAAAAATCTTTTGAGCTCATGCCTCATTAAGTTTCTTCATCTGCATGTTCTCCATAGGAAGTCTCTTTTCTTTTCTCCATTCAATCCTTGAATTTTCAAATGTTGAGTGTAGCCCAATAGTCCATCCTTGCCATCACCTACGAAGTGTAAAAGGTTAGTGATATTAGAAGAGGGAGGTGGTGCATTTGTTGTAGGATCCTTTGGGTAAAAACCCATCGGTAATAGCTTATCATTAAGTTTCTTCATCTGCATGTTCTCCTTCTAAGTTATTTCTCCCGCTGAGATAAGCAAGACTCCCTCCTATGTTTTTGCAATGGTGCGTACTCTTTCAATACATCAATGTGAAGATGATGTTTGTTCTCTCTTTGGGTAAGTGTTGAAGATCAAGGGGTTGAGGGCTGCAAGTTCAAATTGGTGTTTTCATTAGAAAAAAAAGCATTCTCCACTTTCAGAGTTGATAGAGAGATAGACATACACTTGAGGGCTAACAAAATATATCAACTTTTGGGAGAGAAGGCTTGTAAGTTCGCGTTTGAAATCATTGTAGTCCCATGTTTAGAGTTGATAGAGTTCCTATAGATTACGTTATTGGATGGAACGCCTTAGTACTTCCTCCTGCAAACTTGCTTTGCGTCTTTGTCAAAATCTGATTTAGATGTAGGTACCATCTTAAGCTATACTAGTAATCTAAGGTTCACTTGTCAAGTGTTTGAGTGAGTTGCCTGAATTTCTGTGCTTTGGCTTCTATCTTGATCTTGGTTGCCATTTCTCTGAATGGGTTATTATTGGAAGTATTTTGGTGTGTAATGTGTTGTGCAGGCAGTTCCTTCATCATGGGGTTGAATATTGATGAGTCATTTTTAAAGAATCCTGTCATGAATGCCTCTTCAAAAGTCTGCATGTAGTGTGAAGACAAAAATGTGACTCGTGCATACAACCCCATGATTATGTTTCTAACTGGAACTTTAGTTTCTAGATTCGAGCACAACCTTGTGGTTCCTTCCACAAAGACTTTCCAAAGGTGATCACCTACTTCATATCTTCAAACACTATGATGCATGTAATTAGCATTTTGACAATCTTTACAAACCTTTGGCATGCGAGGTCCAGAAGCTCCTTCATTTGATTGATGACTCTGTTGAGGGTGTGTATCACATATTTCTTTGAGGGAGGGAAATTACTGGCTGGATTTGTCAATACAGGGTAGTTGAGTACCATTGCTCTTTTGTTTTTCCATGAATAGAAACTATCCCAAGATCACCTTCTATTGGTGGGACAATAGGTTGGGTCGATTGTGAGATGCTGTGGTAATTTTAGCAGGTTTTATCGGTTGGGTGCTTCTCGAACCATTTCTTTCGCCACAAGGATTGGTTACCAATGATGGTTTAAACTTGTGTAGAAGTTAGAGGAACATTCCTGTAATCCCCTTTGTGATTGGGCTCTAGGGTAGGCAAAATTTTCCTTTTCCATAAGAGAGCTTCCTGTATCATTAGTGAAAGAGCAATCATTTCATGCCCCAGATCCTTCACAACCTCATCAAGTGTAAGCATGAGAAGAGTAGCTGATTCTAGAACCTTGAGTTTTTATTGCAGATACTATTTGTGTGAAAGATCATGCACTTCTAAGATCCACAATTGAATTTCTTCTAGGGCACTTTCAAGAACTTGCATATCAGTTGGATCTTCAAAGTCATGCAATGTTGTTTCTGTGCTAGTAATGGGCATCTTGATATGTGGAAAATCCAATGCTATCTGTCCTTGTCCTATTATCTAAGAAACTTCTACAAGAGCTGGCTAGTCTTGCATGGCCTTAATGGCTAGATCTTTCTATTGTAATGTCGCCTGATGTGCTACGCTTTGAGCAGTCAAGTCCTCCTTTGCTTTGACCAATGTTCTTGGAGATATTAAATCTCCTCATATTTTTCCTTATGTGTTGATATATGCCTTGCTGTTAGGATTTGTCTTTCATATTTCTCTTGAGCTAGGGCAATCTCTAGATCCTTTAGCTCTTGTGTCAACGAAGATGGTTGTGATGTACTTGCTAGTGTTGGTGTCTCTTGCATGGCTAAGATCTGTGTAAGTGTTTTGCTCATGACTGCATATGATTCTCCAAATTTGGCATCCTTTTGCTTTTCTTTGGCTAGCCCTTCCTCTAGGTTGTGTTGCTCTACCTACATATTTGTATTTACCTCCTTAAAAGCTTGAACTTCCTTGAAGTAATATGCAGCATTTTCTTGTTCTCTCTATAATTATGACTGGAAATGAGTTTGCACTATTTGTAATTCTTCAATATTTTTTTGCAAGTCCAGATCGTCCTTAACTGCTTTAGCGGCCTCTCTCTTGGTATCCTCTAGCTCCAAGACGTGCAGGTTCTAGAGTGCTCTTTGACATTGAAACTCTAGATTGATTTGCTCCAAATGTGCAACAATGTCAAAGGACTTGATTAATGGTGTCCCTTCATCTACCATTGCATGTGAGTGGGGTGACCCGGGCTTTTGATGTGTCCTTTGAGGCTGGTTGGAGGTGCCAACTTCTATTGTGTTTATTTGTTTTTCTATCTCACCTTTATCATGTTGTGCCTCAGGTGCAATTGGAGTGTGTTTGATCTCTGGATCTTTAGCTTTCTTTGTATTTTGAGATGTATGTGTTGTTGGAAACACTTTTTTTGTTGTTTGCTTCGGTATATCTTGTCTGCTCTTCATGTTCTTTCTCAACTGTCTAGTCAGCTGATTCTTGAGTAAAATCTATCCTTCGACATGGTAAGATTATCCGATGGTATCTTATTAAGTTTAAAAATTATCCTTTTGAAGATGCTATTCAAATGATGAACTGTTCAAATCGTAGGTGGTATGAGAGAAAGATTCTATTCAAATTATGAATATTTCAAATCGTAGGTGGTATGAGAGAAAGATATGACCAATCAAGGTAAGTATGCATAGGTCATTCCGGGAAGGTCGGGGATATATAGTCAGATTGGGGCAAAATCAAGCTCATTTGCATTCAGTGAGAGAAAGAGCCCGGGAAACCTAGAGTTCTCTGTCGCATTTCTGCCTATTGCGACCACCACAATGGGTCTTTTTGCACTAGAGTTTAAGTATGATCACTAACCTAGCAAGAAATTTGTGTATATGCTACATTGCACCAAAAACATTAGATAAAAAATACAGATCAAATAAGAGGTGGAAAATTTGCAAACTGTATGAGCCCATTGGGGGCAGCTACACATGTCAAAATCAAAAACTTTTTCATCAGTAGGCTCTTGATACTTGGCAAAATCAGCCCAGCTAATCATAGTTTCAAAAGGATGTGGAACATGGATCGCGATCCATGCTCCCAAAAAACCTGATTTCAAAAAGAAATGGGTAGTAGACTCCCCATAAAACTAGGAACACACTGCGCTACTTGGATCTACAATCCATGATCCAACATGGATCATGATCCATGTACCCTAATGATAGGTTCAGGAAAAAACTCAACCTATGGTTAGAGGTAGCAAAGAGGAGCAGGCCATGCAAATTGGGCTCATAATGGATCACCAAATCACCAAAAACCAAGGGATGTAGCAAATTCAGTCTGCAAATGGTCATTTTGGATCTAACTAGGACTAAAGTGATCCCAACTCCAAAATTCTATGTCCAATGGCTTAGGGTACGTACCAAAAACTAGCCTACCAAGTCTGGTATCATTTGACCTCAGAACATAGATCATGATGCATGTACCTTTAAGGAAAATTTTGACAAATTTCAATAGTTGACAATCAAAAGCCCTATACATGATAAATAGAGGGCAAAGGATGTCAAAATAGTACATAAATATTGATTTTGAACATCAGAGCAGATGTGTGAGAAACCAAAGTGCCAAAGGAGAAACATTCAAAGTTTCAGAGTTTGTGAAACCTAGCTAGAAAATGCTTTCAAAGTTATTGATTTGCTTGGCAAGATCTCCAACCTCAAATGGAATAGAAAAAGTATTAAAAATTGACAAGCAATTGGGTAGCAAGGTGATCCTCAGACATAAATCACTAGAAGTCAAGGAAACATCAGTTGGTAACTAGGGGCAATGATTGAAAAGGGGTCCAAAAAACAGATATGGTCAAAGTTGGAAAAAGATGGCCATAAACAGAGAAATGGAGTAAACTTAAGAAAAACATGTCCAAACTTGAAAAAATTTCACCAGTGTGCTAGATCAACTATAGGAACATGTGTGCCAAATGGCACTCCAAAACTTTGCCAAACGTGGATCGCGATCCATTTACCTTTTTCACCCATCCAAGAAGGAGCATCACCATCTCGTCCTAGACACCATACAAAGTCTAACCCTGACGTATCAAGTCATTTGGATCTCGAAATCCCAACCAAAGAGATCAAATTCTCTAAGTTTGACAAATTTTCCAAATTTGACCTAAAATCTTAACCAATGATCCAAACCCAAAAGTTTTTGGACCAAAGAATCACCATGATGTGCCCTACCAGGTGGTATCATCAAATCATCAAAATGTGCTCCAACATGGATCACGATCCATGTACCTAAGAGCCAGATTTCATCTGTGATCTCTTGCCCTAATGACTATAATTGTCCTAGATGCACTAGTGAAGTTTGGTCAAATTTGGAGTAGTTTTGACAAAGTTATGCTCATTTCTCATTTTATGGTCAAAGTTTGCATTTTCCCCTTTTTTTGCAATCTTTTGATCATCTCAAAAATATAAATGCAGATTGAAATTGGTCACAGGATGCCCCACAAAAAATCCCAAAAAGGGGGGCGGCACCTTATGACATCATCGACATCTCATCAAATGAGAAGGCTCACATCACTGATCAGGAGCTAGAAACAACACCAACAAATATATTCATCGAAAAGTTTCAAGCAACTAATGGAATGATAGTCAAGACCACCATATTTCCCAAGTATAAAGGGGAGTGATAAAAGCAAAACATATGTTGGACCAATGCTAACCAAAATTTCCTATCAAGCATTAGGTATGATTGATGAACTACCACCCACAGAAATGCAATTGGAGTTAATTCATAAATCTAAAAGAGTAGTGAAGTCAGTGGGGCAGGACCTTTTACAGTACAACCCTAAAAAACAAAACAAACTGGACAAAGCTAAAAAAATCCTAAATTTGATACTGAAAAGACCAAATCAAATGTGCCACTCAACGATGCAACAACAAATTTAGAATGAGCTCAAATGCAAAGCTGAACAAATGGAAAGGGAAGAGTCCAAGTGCCAACACATCAATGATCTGAAATCGTCTGACGAATCTATTAAAGCAAAGGAGACTGAAAAAATTCAGATGGAAGGAAGAAATACATAACAAGAAGGTGGGGTAGAGCATTTTGAAATTCACACCGACAATACGCCATCAACAATAAATGCAACCGCACCTCCTCTTACTCAAGAATCATGGGCTATAGCATTGTAAGCATTGACAAGGTTCATACTATCCTTAAGATGTACTCCTTGCATCCATCTAGCATCTTCAAAAGGATAATTTTTGAACTTAATAAGATACTATCCGATAATCTTACCATGTCCTACTACCTTGTCCTCATGCTGAAGGATAGCTTCAGGTTGTAGCACCTCTTCTTGGTCTTCAATTTTTGCGGGGGCTTCAATAATTGGGTTTGTTGGTGGCTCTCCTTTGTAAGGCTTGAGTAGGCTCACATGAAAAGCATTGTGTATGAGACAATGGTTGGGCAAATTGAGTTGATAAGCCATGTCATTGATTGGCTTCAAGATTTGAAAAGGACCATAGTATCTTTTTGCTAGTTTAGCATAATACTTTTGGTGGCCCATAGGATTTTTGCTCATTGTTTGCCTCAATCGAGCCGCTTGGGAAACTTGAGTAAGACCCAATCATTTTCTTTGAATGTTAAGGCCCTTCTGTGCTTATCAGTAGGGCAACTTTTTGCCTTTGTTGAGAGATGGATATAGCCTCCTTAATCTTTTGGAAATATTATTGTAGTTTGTGGCTATAATCATTGCAGTGAATATCTTCCCATGTACCTTAAGTAGCAAGGGACTTTTAGGTCTTCCCTCTATGGTTTCAAAAGGTGTCTTTCCTATAGTAGTATGGATAATGTTATTGTATGCATACTCTAAAAGTGGTAGATTCTTCTCCCATTGTGATCATTGATCTACTTCTATAAGATAAGTCTTTAGTAGATCAAAAATTGTAAGGTTAGCTATCTCACTTTGGCCATCCGTTTGTGGGTGATAGACCGAAGAAAAATTCAACCTTGTACCTAGATCAAAGAGACCTTTCCAAAATTAATGGTCATTCTAGGATCTCTATCTGACATGATGGATGTTGGAAAGTCATGGTGTTTGACAATCTGAGATATAAAGAGGGTTGCCATTTGGTGTGTGTTAATAGTCTTTTTGATAGGAATAAAATGTGCTTGCTTGCTAAACCTGTCGACTATTGTCCATATTCTTGTATTCCCATGGATAGACTTGGGTAATCCAAAGATAAAATACATGGATACACTCTACCACGGAAAATGAGGGATTGGTAATGGCTAGAGTCATCCAGGTTGCTTCCCGTTGTCATACTTGGTCTTTTGGCATGCCACACATTTTGAAACATACTCTTGTATGTCCACTTTCATGGTGGGCCAATAAAAATACGTCTCTACTCCTTGAAGAGTAGGTTGAATCCCTCTATGCCCCACATGGGGAGGAGCATGGGATTCATACATCACTTTTTCACGAAGGGAGTGAGTAACACATAGGCTATTGCCACATGGAGAAGTTAACTATCCTGCAAGGTGAATGGTTTCTCTTTCTTCCCTAAGGCAAGGGTTGACATTATGTCTCTAAAATTAGGGTCAGTACCATACTCATCTATCATGGAAGATAGATCATTGTGAGTTGCTATAGACACCACATTTTCCCTCGGCTGTCGTGATAGTGCATTGGCCACTTGATTATGCTTACCAATAATCAGGGATTTCAAAATGACGTGATCACGCTATAATTTCAGGTTAATATCAATAGAAATGCAAAATAACAAATATTATGTTAATTGACATTCATCTTTTTTGACCTGCAAGGAGACTTGGAGACCGGCTAAAGGCCCGCCGAGCTAAGTAGTTAACCCGCCGGGCCCGCCGGGTAATGCCACTTCCCCGCCGAGCCCACCGTGGCTATATAAAGACGACGCCGGTGCTTGTCTTTTTCACAAGAGAGGTACATTGAAAAGTCTTCTTCACCAAACTTTCTGGCAGCTTTCCACATTCTCAAAGCAGTGTAGCGGTAATTTTTTAATCCCTTCCTTATTTTATTGATGTTTTTTTGAGTTTTTTGCGTTAAAACTCAAAGGTATAAAATTTCTTTTATCAAATCATTGTACGTGGATGCACTGGCATATGGTTGCAATTGCGGCTAGGTGTGTCATTGCAAAAGCGTACGATGATTATGTTTTATATTGCTCCTAGTCATTCATGCTTCGGCACATGGTTGCAATTGCGACTAGGTGTGTTGCTGCTAGATTGACGGTAGCATCTATTTGAAAGAAGTCACCGTGCGTGGATGCACTGGCACATGGTTGCAATTGCGGCTAGGTGTGTCATTGCAAAAGCGTAGGGTGACTATGTTTTATGTTGCTCCCAGTCATTCATGCTTCGGCACATGGTTGCAAATGCAACTAGGTGTGTTGCTGCTAGAATGACAGGAGCATCTGTTAGAAAGAACTCACCGTGCGTGGATGCACTGGCACATGGTTGCAATTGCGGCTAGGTGTGTCATTGCAAAAACGCAAGATGACTATGTTTTATGTTGCTTCCCGTCATTCATGCTTCGGCACATGGTTGCAATTGCGACTAGGTGTGTTGTTGCTAGAATGACGGTAGCATCTAATGCATGAATGTGTGCTCAAATAATTTCATAATGTTTCATATGCTTGAATCTTGAAAGAAGACATCGTGCGTGGATGCACTGGCACATGGTTGCAATTGCGACTAGGTGTGTCATTGCAAAAGCGTAGGATGACTATGTTTTATGTTGCTCCTAGTCATTCATGCTTCGGCACATGGTTGCAATTGCGACTAGGTGTGTTGCTGCTAGATTGACGGTAGCTTCTGTTTGAAAGAAGTCACCGTGCGTGGATGCACTGGCACATGGTTGCAATTGCGTCTAGGTGTGTCATTGCAAAAGCATAGGGTGACTATGTTTTATGTTTCTCCCAGTCATTCATGCTTCGGCACATGGTTGCAATTGCGACTAGGTGTGTTGCTGCTAGAATGACAGGAGCATCTGTTTGAAAGAACTCATCGTGCGTGGATGCACTGGCACATGGTTGCAATTGCAGCTAGGTGTGTCATTGCAAAAGTGTAGGGTGACTATGTTTTATGTTGCTCCCAGTCATTCATGCTTCGGCACATGGTTGCAATTGCGACTAGGTGTGTTGCTGCTAGAATGACAGGAGCATCTGTTTGGAAGTTGTTGTACGGTGAGGCATATTGCACTTTTTCTATACTGCACTTTTTTTTTCACGTAGAAAAGATCCAAATGGAGTGGCACATAGTTATATTTCACAATGTGTTGTTTGCAATAATACCATTGCAGGCAAAATGGACTTATTGGGTCAGGGGCTTATGGCACAGGGTGGCAAGTTCAAATCAAAGGGATCAGTTTCCTTCCTGCAACGAATACTTATTGTGCCAAGGAGTTCAAAGGACAGGCCAAGCATCAGTGGAAAAGCTTTGCATCAGAAAGTGGAGTAGATCTCAACCATAGAGGGATTGTGAGGAGTATTGCCCACTTTGTAACGCTGCCATGGTTTCTGATATTCCCCTACTTCAATGGGGGGACTTTAGGTGATCTTATGGAGACAGTGCCCCTTCCACATGGCTCTTTCACGACGCTTATAGCGCATCAAGAGGGGAAAGGAAAGATCCTGAAGACTTTAAATGGGAGCAGCCCTCTGAAGACAAGAAAAAACGTATCAAGAGCCTGTGCAATCATGCTCCCTCGTTGATCCATGCCTTGGTGAAGGCATTGCGATTCGCACATGACGAGGGAGTGATCCACAATGATCTCCATCCATGGAACATCATGTTGGACTTTACCAAGGATCTCACTCCCCGTATTGGAATAATTGATTGGGAATTGGCTCTGCGTGTTGGCTTAGAGACACAAAAGACCAACAATACCGATGAAAACTGGCAAAAGCTTCATCCTTGGCGAGCTCCTAAGTTACTAGATGGCAAGAATTTATGCCCATGGACCAAGGCCACAGATGTGTATGCCATAGGAAGGGTGATATGGCAATTTTGTAAGTTTTGTGGAGAGTTCTCTGACTACTACATCACAGATTGGTTCAAACATAAGGTTTCAGTGGAGGTACAAGCCATATCTAGGATTGTTGTGAAAGGTTGGGTGAGGAAGAAATCCACAGACAGAAAGACCTTGGCACTTTTGGACGAAGAATTAGAAAGATTTGAAGCCCAACCAGAACGATGCTTACGCCCTCCCTCTGAAATGAGTGTAGCCTTTTTTTGATGGATATATGATGTACTTTATTAAGCAGGGTTTTCTGAGACTTGTAACTTATAAAAGCACTTTTAAAAATTGGGTTTTATGCACAATGGATGATGTATGAGTAATAAAAACACTTTGTTATATCTCAATAGACAACAAATTTTCTATGAGTTTTGTTTTTTCTCTTAAGTTTCAAGCAATAAGCCACGTGGAGTCACTGATTGTCATTCATTGATTTAAAAAATGGTGGTTACTCTTATATCAATTGATTGTCGTAAGATGGTGGTTATTCTAATATCAATTGATTGACGTAAAATGGTGGTTAAAATTATAGCAATTGATTGTCGTAAAATGGTGGTTACTCTTATAGCAATTGATTATCATTAAGTTTGTATGCCATAACTGAAGTATAGTGTTTAATCAGGATATGGATAATGATAATCAAAGGGCTAAGCGCGCTTTTGAGCATCTCAGATCCATGTGTCAAGGCGGTGGAGTGAACGACACCGTTGGAATTGTTGCTCGTTGCTCCCAGTGGGCCAACCCGGTGGGTACACAATGGAAAGAGGTGAACACTAGGATTGATCGAGAAATGGTGAAATCCATATGGCTGGGCGTTGCAGATGACAACATCAAGAAAGGCCGACTCAAGCTATCACAATGCATTAATGCAGACATACGAGACAATGGAGAGAACATATATCTCGATGTTATGGGTCATCCTATGCATCATATGGATTGTCCATTGTGGTTTGCCAAGATGTTATACATGCATTATGTCTTGGGTGAAGCAGTGGACTTTAGCTCAAGGACACCTCACATGACGGTTGAGGACATTCGCAGTACTGCAATCACCGTCACACGGCAAGAGATGTCATTGGCACTAGAAGGTGCATGAATGGAAGTGCATCAAGTTAAGGAGGAGCTTCAAACTCAACTCAGGCAAGCATCACAAGCTACACAAGGCTCTCATGCAGAAGAAACCCTAAATAGAGACTTGCAAAGGGAGGTGAAGGTGCTATCTCGCCACGTAAAAGAGTTAGAGGAGACTATAAAAAAACAAAATGCTGCCACATTGATTGAGCACCCAACATCTATTGAGGCCCCTCTAGATTCTGGTGAGCACGGTGGTCCTTGCCCCATTTGTAGATCATTCTTTCATGAGTGGTGTGGTCACTTCAGCTTGCCATGCAGACATATGTATCATATATCATGCTTGATACAAAGCATGATGAATAACTTTCATTGTACTATATGTGAGTTTGAGATATCCAAAAAGCTATATGCAATGTTTAAAATGTCCGAAGACTATAATAAGCTTAAATGTCAGCGTGAACAGGAGAATGAAGATATTCTCACAAATATTTCACTATCACTTGGATAGTTTTTGTAACATTTGATAACATTGACTCGTTGTCTTGTGAGAATTTATTAGTGAATTGTGAATTGTCTTCTCTTCAGCTTCAATTATGATATGTGATAATGCAACGATTTGTTAGGGCTTTGTATATTATGAAGCTTTAATAGTGATTTGTGGCCTTGTAAAGGTTTTTAAGGGCTTCGTTTATTATTAAGCAAATGTCTAAACCTTAAACTAAATATAAAAAAAAGCTTATAAGATAAACAGTTTCTGAACTTAAGCAGAAGTCACTCAATGGATTCGATAATCTATTAATTAAACCACCGTCGCTTGCTGCGACGGGTCAAAGTTGGTTCAATTTCCAAATTCTCTTCAATCTCTTCTAAAGTACATGTAGTTTCTACTTCATGAGATTCCCCTTGCAGCTCACTGTCTTCGTCCACCTTATCATTGGTTACATCATAAGTCCATCGCGGCATCTCCTCTTTGTAGTTCTCAGCTTGCACTCTTGCCAATAGCCGATGGTTGCAGTACATATACACCAATTTTTCAGCTCTTGAATTTAGAATGCGATTTCCGATGGTGGAATGTACATATTTATATGTACTCCAGTTTCTCTCAGAACTTGAATTGGATGCACATTGGGCTAGGATTCTAACAGCTAGGCGTTTAAGGGTGGGTGCACTACCACCATTCATCATCCACCACTTCCACGCTGGTTGCTCCGTGCAAAGTTTCTGCACAAATTCTGTACCAAACTTACCCTCTTTGAGTTTAAACTTCGTAAGATCAGTAACAGCTGATGCATGCTCTTAGGATCATCATAAAACCTGTCTATCACATCATAAAAGTCTTCCAGCACCTCCTCATCAAGTTTGTCTATTTCCATTGCCCAATACTGTGGATCCAATAAGAAAGCTACGTTGTGTAGTGGACTATGTGCTCCAACCCATCGACCATGCACATACTTTCTCAAAATTTATCTCCTCTTTTGAGTGAATGGTGTCTTCCTAGGCTTCACAATTGGCTCCTGGGGCTCCTCTGGATTTGCAAGGCTTTCTTGAACAGTCCACCAAGCCATCCACACCTTACCTATGTTAGGCAAGGTAGAATCCAGTTGACGTAATGCGAGCATAATGGGCATCATGACATTGTGCACATCCACCACATCATCCCAGAAGTGGCGATCAGCTAGTAGATCTCTGATCACCCCTATTTTGCTTTTTATCTTCTCCCTTTGACCAGCCTCCCATTCTGAAAAAGTGGCACAAACAAATGTCTCCATCACAGCATTCTTATTTTTTATTAGTGATTCTACCGTATAGTAGTTGGTGCAAAATCTAGTTTCGCACGGCAGTTTTAACATAGTAGACATCCTCTGACGGTACATGTCAAGAACCCTCTGACGCTTCAAAACAAACTTGACTATTAAGCGAGCATTGTCTACTATCCATTTGAACCACTCTATGTCCTCCCTCTTGTACCAATCTTGCAATACCAAGTTCAAGCTGTGTGTACTGCAACCAACACTATATAGGTGAGAGAAGCGACTTTCAAGTATTCTACCTTCAGCCCTGCAATTTTTGGCATTGTCCATGATTACTTGGACAACATTTTCTTTTCCAAGTTCCTCAACTGCGTCGCCAATGATGTCAGCTATAAAACTGCCAGAATTTATTTGACCAGAGCTATCCATAGCTTTGATAAAACATTCACCACGAGGACATACAAGCATGATGTTGATCAATGGCCGCCTTTGAACGTTGGACCAACCATCACTAACTATGGTGTATCCAGATTGTTCTGTTGCATTTAATATTACCCTTTGAATATCCTGTTGTGTGCGTGTGTAACATTTATCCAACAGTTGGTTTCTCATATGGTGATATGTTGGAGGGGTAAATCCAGCACCATACTCCCCAATGCGTTTCCAAGCTGACTTCCATGCATCACGGGTGACAATGGCCAATGATCCCCTAGTGAAATAGACGGCTTTAGCTAGTGCAAGTTGTGCTTCTTCTAAGGCAAGTGTTTTGAAGCTCGTCTGTAAGCTAACCTGTCTACTTTTTGACAAACCTACCTAAAAGTCAGGAGATCCATGGTTTGGAGGATTACTTCCATCGATATGAGAAGTTGGTTCCCTACTTTGAGTGCTTCCATTGGTGGGAGTTACACCCAATGATCCCTCATACTGGTTTGATCTTATCGATACGGGGGTGTGATGGTCGAAAGTAGAGAGTTTTGATCTTTTGCTCGTGGAAATTAGCTTACTAATTAAAGCTTTTAAGCGCATAGCTGCTTCTTCTGCACCTAAGCCCTTGCACTTTCCTCCTTGAATTCTGGTATTGCCACCTAGCAAATGATCCCTTATTCTTGGTGCTCCTCCAGATTTCTCTTCGCCACAAAAGTTACATTTCCAATCTTGATACTTATTTAAATTTGTGGCAAAATTCCACTCGGGTCCTGGACTTTTTCCACCTTCCTTTCGCTTGCCCTGCGAAGTGGTGCTCTACGAAGCAGGACCTGGCATCGAGGTAGGAGGTCTCCTCAAGGAAGCCAGGCTTGGGACACCAACACCACCGCTGACATTCCCGGTGGAAGACATACTTATTGGATGCCTGCAATACCAATAAACATAGCTCAGTATGCTATCTCTTCTTACAAGTATTATTCAAACCAAACATTAGTGTTATAATCAATATCACACACAAGCGTAGTAGTGAAGCCTGAAGGGAATAGCCTCAATCTACTCAAACATGAGCAAGCAAATACAACGGTGAATCAAATATGTAATCAGTCCATCCCAAAAGTAGAGATATCGACCCAAAGATTCACCTTCCTACCCCTTTCATGAATCAGTCCAGTCCAAAAAAGAACTAATGACCCATGATTGGAGCTCTAATCGAAATAGCAAGCAAATACAGCGGTGAATCAAACATGTGATCAGTCCATCCCAAAAGTAGAGATATCGACCCAAAGATTCACCTTCCTACCTCCTTTCATGAATCAGTCCAGTCCAAAAAATAACTAATGACCCACGATTGGAGCTCTAATCGGAATAGCAAGCAAATACAATGGTGAATCAAACATGTGATCAGTCCATCCCAAAAGTAGAGATATCGACCCAAAGATTCACCTTTCTATCTCTTTTCAAGAATTAGTTCAGTCCAAAAAAGAACTAATGACCCATGATAGAAGTTCTGATCAATATAGCAATCAATTTAGCAAATATAACGATGAACCAAACATGAGATTAGTCCATCCCAAATGTAGAGATACCGACCCAAAGATTCACCTTTCTACCTCCTTTCAAGAATCAGTTCAGTCCAAAAAAGAACTAATAATCCATGATCAGAGTTTCATTAAATTTTAATTTTTTTTAAAGACTATTCATTCTTTTACCTTTAGTTTTTCTTCTAAATTTTAAAGGATGACCAAATTTAGAGGAAGAGGTGATGTGATGTGATGTCTACTACAGGGTTATATAGAGCCGCCAAATATGGAGGGGGTACATGACGGGGCCAGCGGGATTCTTGCTTTGCCCGCCGGGCCCGCCGGGATTCATAATATGCCCGTCGGGCCTGCCGGGGTTTGTGGTTGCCCCGCCGGTTCTACGTTTTCTACCGGTTTTCGTAAGTCATGACATTAGATATGTTATTAACATGAAAAAAATAGTGATAATAACAACAATAATTAACATTTAACAAAATGCGTCATCGCGTAATTAAAATCCCTGCCAATAATATGAGCATTGGCCACTTGATTATGCTTACCAATAATATGAGCAATATGAAAATTAAATTGCAAAAGCAACTTTTTCCACCTCATTTGTTTGTCGGAGAGCTTGGTTTGTGTCATAAAGTACTTAAGACTTTGGTGGTCCATTCGTAAGATGAATGGAGTTCCCAATAGATAGTGCTTCCAAGTGTCGAGGGCATGTAGGATAGCTAGTAGTTCCTTCTCATAGATTCCCAATACTTGCTCATCATAATTGAGTGTTCGACTCTCATGTGCTATGGCATGCCCTTCTTGAAGCAAACTGCTCCAAGAAAATCTCCACAAGCATTACATTGGACCTCAAATGGTTTTCAGAGATATGCTAGTGTAAGTACGGGTTGAGAAGTAAGATTTTCTTTAAGCTTTTCAAAAGCACTTTTCTCTTTAGCATTCGATATGTACTTAACATTTTTCTTGGTCAAGTCATGTAGTGATCCTGCTATTTTTGGGAGAATTTAGCTATGAAGCGTCTATAGTATGCACACATACCAATAAAGCTTTGTAGCTCATGTAGATTCCTTGCGTTAGGCCATCCTTTTATTACCACAAGCTTGGTTGGATCCATACGGATACCATCTTGAGAGATAATATGACCTTAGTGTTGAATATCTTAGAGGAAAAATTCACTCTTCTTTTGGTTAACGAAAAGTTTATTCTCCTTCATAGCTTGAAAAACTACCCGGAGGTGTTCCTTATGCTCCTCCAAAGATTTGGAGTAGATGATAATATTGTCGAAGAACACTCCAGTGAACTTGCAATAGGGTCTAAAGATTTTCTCCATTAGGCTGTTGAACGTGGCGGGAGCATTGCTAAACCAAAAGGCATGACAAGATATTCATAAACACCAAACATTGTACGGAACGCATTCTTTATGATATCTTCATTCACTATCCTTATTTGATGATATCCACTGTTAAGGCCAGTCCTATTGACATAGGTTGAACCTTGTAGCTTATCAAACAGATCTTCTACCCACGGTACAGGAAATCTATTTTTGATAGTGAACGATTAAGTGTCGATAGTCGACACACATGTGGTATGTGTCATCTTTCTTTTGCACTAAAAGAACTGAAGAACAAAAGGGAGAGGAGCTAGGCCTTACCATCCCCTTGTTTACCAGCTCATGCACTTGCCTCATAATGTCCTCTTGTTGATCTTGGGAAACTCTATAAGGAGGTTTATTAGGCGGTGAGCTCCCGGGTAGAAGCTCTATCAAATATGGTCATCATCCCCTCGTCTTGGAGGTGACTCAATAGGGATGTCATCAATAAATACGTCTTGGAATCTATTTAGAAAATTAGGCAAGTCTAATTCTTCTTGATTCTTACCACTTTGTTTTCTTAAAATATTAGCATCATTCAGAGCCTCTTTGACAAAAATCATGTGGGAGGAAACTGATATTTTCATTGACTTATCAAAAGCAGGTGAATTTACAAGTGGTATAGTACGACGAGACACATTAGCATCTATATACATGTTCTTTTCCCTATAGGTGAAGTAGATTCTCCTTTTAGGGAACTTCATGTTGGTAGCCATGCGGTTGAACCATGGTGCCCCTAGGATAACATCCTCATGTTGGAGAGGAGTAATGAAAAAGTCTTCTTTCTTGTAGTGGCTTTGGACATGAAGCCTCAGCTTCCCAATCAAGGGAGTAACGGAAGCTTGATGTCCCTTAAAAGTCCCAGCGGGCAATTACCGTGTCTCCCATTTTGAAATCTTGTATGCCTAGATTTATGGCCAACTTCATTGATATGAAGTTGTGAGTAGAGTCAGGATCAAATAGGATGAAGACATCATGCTCCCTCAACTTTCCCCAAGGATATGAAAGGGATGATCCTTTGCAATGATCATCCTCATTGGACCTCTCTAAGGGTCAAAAAATAGACTTTAGGAAAACCATGAGGGAAACCTAGCACTTGACATGTGTCCCCTTTGCCTCTTTGAGAAATGGATGCCCTTTTGGTGAGGGAATAGTCACTCAACCCCACCCCCTACTCTCATGGCTTTCCCCCTCCTTAAATTCTCATTGGACCTCTCTAAGGGTCAACCAATAGGCTTTAGGCACACCATGAGGGCAACCTAGCACTTGACATGTGTCCCTTTTGCCTCTTTGAGAAAGGGATGCCCTTTGGTGAGGGAATAGTCACTCAACCCCACCCCCTACTCTCATGGCTTGCCCCCTCCTTTATAGGAATTGGTTTTACTTTCAATCCCTCAAGCACCTTGGCCCCCAACATGCTTAAGCACCTCAAGCACCTTAGCCACAAGCATGGGATTAGTAAGAGTATGGACTCTCTCTCTCTCTCTCTCTCTCTCTCTCTCTCTCTCTCTCTCTCTCTCTCTCTCTCTAGCATCAAGGGCTCGCCCCCTACTTGTAGGGATTGGATTTGACCTTTCAAGCACATGCCTAGCTTAAGCATGCACCTTAGCTCTCAAGAATCTCATGCACTTTAACAATCAAGCACCTCAAGCATAGGCCTAGATTAACCTAAGGTCTAAGGTTTTTTAACACTAACCTTTGGATGTCTTTTAATGAAGCTAACCCTAAGGTCTTCCAAGATCCATTATGTAAACATTATTCTTCAGTAGACCATCTCCTTGTGAGCCCTTGCTGAGATGGAACCATCTCCTTTTGGCCCCGTGTTGAGCTTGGCCTAAAAACACATATCTATATTCTAGCTCTTGTTTTCCTTTTATTTAATTATATTAAATGATCAGTTTAACATGAGAGAATCATTTGGGTAAATTTAGATATTAGATTTTATGAGAAATGGAAAGAAAAGTGAATTCTTTCTCAATGAGATATGATACATGGGTCATATTATGTTTAAAGAAGGTATTTGTATGGATTTTGACAAACTTAGAGTAATAAATGAGTGGCCATAACCAAAGAACTTGAATGAGCTAAGAAGACTATGTAGCTCTTTTGACTGACCTAGCGAACAACAAGACCTATGAACCTTTCTCACTAAAGGATGGATTTCTATTTGACTATGCATCACAAAGAATCTACTTGAGAAGGTTATTAGGAATCATATGATAAGTATGGAGCCTGATTTACCCCTTGTAATTTTCTATGGTAAAAGTGCACATTTGTAAAGCCCCAATTATGGGGAGAAGCCATCATGCGTGAAGGAAAATCACTCACCGGAAAGCAAAATTTTCACGGCCAAAAATCAGGGGCAACGTTAGGGGCCTCGGGGGCGGAAGCCCCCGAGACTTTTTTTTTCCCCTCACCGGAATATTCCTTTTCGTCGGAATATTATGACCGGACGGCGGCCGGAAAGTGGTCGGGAAACAACCGTCGGTTGGCCGGTGGGGACCGATCGTCGGAAGTCAATGGCCGGTGGCCGCTGGCCGAATTCGAAAGCGGACTTGTCTTCTCAAGGGCGGCCACACATGGGCGAATTGGAGGGTCCGATTTGGACTTATCTACAGAAGGGCGGCTACACATGGCTGCCTCTCATGAGAGAGGGCAGCCCTTTTGGCCTATAAAAGGAGGCCATTTCTACACACATTTCATAGAGTGTGAAGTTGATGCAACAAGGTGAGTGTGAGGTGGTGAGAGTGAAGCAAGGCGGGAGCTCCATTAAGGGTATAATCCCTTTGTAAACTACTTCTTGTTTTGAAGTACTAAAGCCATTGAGTGGCTGCTTTCCCGTGGACGTAGCCCACATTGGGTGAACCACGTATATCATGTGTACTCTCTCTCTCTCTCTCTCTCTCTCTCTCTCTCTCTCTCTCTCTCTCTCTACTCTATAATCTCGTGTATATAAATTTGTCTCTCTCCATTAAGTAATCTACTCAATTATCTATTTAGCTACGTCTTATTTCCTAACATCATATGCAACTCCTCATGCAAAGCACCATGGAATGCAAGCCACAAACCAAGCAATAAAATCTTATATTTATTGGCCCATTGTGCAACAAGATACAATTGGGCCCGAAAAAATATTAGAAATAATATACTACAAATCATAAAATGAAAAATCTGCATGCACAAAAAATCTCATAAGCATGTAGTCAACATTATACATGATCTAAGAGCAACAAATAGTAACAGAGCACATGCAAGATGCACCTCCTAGAGGGAAGTGCTACACCGGCATGGTGAGAGAGAAGAGAGGAGAGGAGAGAAGACACACACTGGGTGCAATCTTCCCTCGTGCAAGAGTGAGCATTTTCCTCTTGCACATTTTTATTTATAGATTTCTTGAATGCTAAAAATGATTATAGACTGTCTGCGCAAATATATAGTGACCATAGCTCATAAAGAGCACTTTAATAATTAAATATTTATGAATGTGATATCCTTTCACATGTCTCTTTGATTGCTTATGATTTTGACACTTTTCAATGATAATAAATAAATATATTTCCATTTACATTACATACCTCTCCATTAGAAAAGTAATTGTCCTCAGCTGCTAAGCTAGCTGCAAATCATACTTCTCAAAAATAATGGTTAAAATATGTGTCAAAAATAAAACTCTTAAACTCAAAAAAAAATATTTTATTATACCTGTCGTCATACACATATTTCATATTCTAGTGTCTAATACCATAAGAATAAGTAGTATATGTCATATCTTGATGTATCAGGATAACATTGGTCACACTCATCATTCAGTAAATTAATTTTCATAAATCTCAAGTCCAATTCTATACACAGATCATCATAAATCAAGTTCCAAATCCGTCCAATTTCAAATCCAAAATCACTTCCATTACATACCCTAGTAACAAACTCATAATAAGGAGAGTGGTGGCTAGCTGTTGCACCATGATTTTGTAATTGGTGTTGACTAACTTGGCAAATTGACACCAATGAGACATGTTGTCTAAATCGGCAAATCTACACTCATGCTACCTAGACTGGAATATATACACTTAATATTGTTTAAAATAGTGAATCTATTGTGTGTTGTCTAAATTGGCAAATCTACACTCGTGTTGCCTAAATGGGCGAAGGTGCACAATTAATTAGTGTTTCCTAAATCAAAAAATCTACACCGAGATGAGTATTTACACATTGCCTAAATCGGTGAATATGTGTGCATGTTACCAATGGACTATACTAGGCATGAAATACAACACATATATTAGCTATTTGAAACAGGTTTTGAATAGTGACGTATGCACAACTTATTGTCGACCATCCCAAATCACTTGAGCACATGTGAGTGGCTACATAGCTTAATGATATCAATAGTAATTCCTTTCAATGCAAGTATAGTTACAATGATGGAACTGGATGATTTGACAGCTCATACAATTAATGGAAAAAGTAAAATTCATTCCCTTTAAAATGCTTTTTAGAGGTATTATATGTTGTTGCAAAATTGCTTGAGTGTAATCCGTTAAGTATATCTGCAAAGAGAGTCGCTACAAATAAATTAAATAGGAGGAGCATTTATCAAGTGAGACCATTAAACAACGGGATTGTCGTATAAGAAGATGTTGTAAGAGGTCCTGTATAATGTGAAGATCTTAAGGTAAGATAAATATAGGATGGTGCATGGAATTTGGGCCTATAGAGAAAGAACAAACTGGCCAAAAATAAAAAATGGTTTTGCTAGATATATGTTAATCGAGTACATTCAGAAATTATGTACCTAGAGGTTCTTTGAAGATAGGAATCAAATTGACACACAAGACATTTAATTGGAATTTGTGTACATCTATTACTCATTTTAAATGTAATCTACTAGAGTGTTAGTATGCTCAGCTAATTAAGGACTATAAATGATAGAATAGTCTAGATATTTGATATGGAAGCAACCAAGAAATTCATTCTAGATTCCTATATGGTGTCACTAGTATATCATCACCTTAATTTTAGAATTGAAAATAAAAGAGAACTAAAAGGAGGAGAGGACTTATTTGGATGCTTCTCTCTGACAACATGTGTACTTGATGGTATGCATGTAATATGCTCAAAAACATAGGTGGGTCGCAATATGTTCTACATTTGTGAATCTTCAAATGCTAAACAAGTTCTAAAAAATGAAGTTTAGCAACAAAATCATCATTTGGTTAATGATACTCGAGATAGACAATTGGATTATCTCTTTAAAAATGTAGACTACACAAAAGTACGGATGTTAAACCACTTTTGATGTAATTAACAACAAGAAAAATATAAGGATGAGTCACTTGAATAGAAGAATATCATGAAAATATCCACAAATATGTAAGGTCTAGAAGTTTTTAATCCCTACATATGTATTATACACTATAACACATCACCTGAATATCGACGTGGGTACTAACGGCAGAAAGTTTGTTTTTTAAGAATAAAAATCCCTCGTATGAGCTTCAGTATCAGCTTTGATATACTATCAACGGTACAAATTGATATATTAAATATCAAAATATGAGGTGATATGAGAGCTAGTACACCCATTTAAATAAGCGGTAGAAATCAAATAACATTTTAGTGCTTATTTAAGTGTGCATACCAATGCATGTTCTGATGGCTACTTTTGATGCATATTTAAAGGGAAATTCCAATGCCTATTTCGATACCTGTACCGGTGCCAAAACCTGCAAAAAAGAAATTTGGACCGAAAGGGCTCGGAACTAATGTTGCATGTACAGTAGCACCAAGAACCAATCCTCTCTGCCCAAAGGAAGAGTGCAAAATCAACCACACTCCACCTACATTTTGACTCTAAAGATCGAGAGGTACATTCAGTTTAGATGAGCAAAATTGTAAGCATAACAAAACCACAAAATAAAAATCCTAAACATGGCAAGTTTCCAAAAGAATAACCATAATGTCGACTCCCAAACCATAGGCACAATGACATGAAGATTTTCTAATCATAAGTATAACACTATGAACATTTTCAAGCAATAATTATACCATGATATGAAAATCATAACCATAATGACAAGAAGAATCTCAAACCATAAATGTAAGATGATTCAAAAATTGTTACCATATTCACAACATAATTGCAAAACCATAATCATAACCTGATTGCCATACCATAACCATAATGTGATTGCCAAACCATGTTTACAAAACCACAACCATAACCTACTTTCCATACCATAACCATAACATGATTTCCATACCATAATTGGAAAACCATAACCATAACCTGATTGCCAAACGATATTTGCAAAACCATAACCATAACCTGCTTGCCATACCATAACCATAACATGATTGTCATACCATAATTGCAAAACCATAACCATAACCAGCATACCATAACCATCACATGATTTTCATACCATAATTGCAAAACCATAACAATAACTTGATTGCCATACCATAATGATAATCATAAACAGAATACAACCATAAACATAAACGTCAAACTATACATGTATACAATGAATATGGTCATCAAGATGACCACAGCTACAAAAAAATGCATACATGGAGGATGTCACCCTCATGGTAATACCTCCCAATCAACGGCCTCTCCCTCCTCCTGCAGCTGGGTTAAAAGGGCCACAAGTCCATAGTTGTGCCCATACTTCTCTCAGTGTGTCAAAGGGGGCTTCACGATAACTTCCTCACAAAATAAACAATTAATCATAAGATAAATATTGAGACAACATACACATATTTGGCAATTCAAAACGTACATAGAATACTTACAAACTCATGTCAAAGAGTGTCGTAGCCCCCACTCCCAAGATGTGATGCTCCAACAGACTCCAAACGTACTCTAGCTGCATCTCTCTACTACTGAAATTTTTGTGGATTGTCATGTGCCTCTCGTGCAATCCCTGCCCACTCCTCTGCATCCAACCATGCTGGATTTTGACTGTCGTTCTTGTACCTATCTCTCGTCTCTGACCGACGGTGTGACATTGTGGCAATCGTCATGGTCAAGAACCAATCATTCAAGATTGGATCGTACCCCTTTGCCGGCATGTACTCTTTGTAAATGGTCTCAACGATGTAATTCTCTCTCGCATGGCGTTTTCGACCCTATCCGCAACAATAGCTCCACCCTTGGTCTTGTACACCTCGTTAGGATCATGCTCATGTGATCCCCAAGGTGTACTTGGTGTGCCAATCGGTGAACTATCCTGAAGGGAGTGGTGGATGCTCTCTTGGTGGTGTGGAAACATTGGTAGAACCACTACCACAACAACCACCGCCTCCAAAATGATGCATATCACGTCTCGAAGAAGAACAAGTCGTCAATGTAGGGGGCACACTCGATTGAGGTGTAAGGCTAGTCAGTATAAGAGGCACACTTGTCCTAGGCATAAGAAATGCCATACTAGGTCTAGAGGGACTAGCTCCCCAAAGGTTTTGTGCATAAGCAACCTACTCCGGTGTGAATTATGACAAAAAAAGAATCCATCTTCTCGGGTGACATGCCGGTCGGAGTGATTGGAAAACTAAAACTAGGAGAGTATGTATCATCGTCATTGGCCATGGCTACAAATATGCAAATAACATAGATGCAATATGTTAGTTCACATATTCATAAAAGAACATGTTGAATAATGCAAATAACAAAAAAACAAAGCTGCAACACAACTCATTATATCTATCCAATCTTGTAAACTAATTAAAAGAGTTTTACAAAAGAGTTCCTAGAAAAAATCAATAGTCAATCTCTCATCTTATATGAGAGATGATGCACCAAATATATCTATCTCAATCTATACTTTTGCATATTGTCATCAAAATCCACTTCTTCATTGCTCTCTGCATCAACATGTGTATTTGAAAGCTCGTCTCTAGATTCAAGCATCTGCTCACCACTGACCTCCATGTCCAAATCCTCAATTACATTGTCCATCAGCCATGCACTTTGGTCATGAAGATCTTCAACCTCAACCTCCAATCCTTGACATGCTTGCTTGCTCCGTGGAGAAACTTGAACAACATAGAGCCAATGTGGTTTAGACAAATCTATTGTGAATACAACTTGTTCACAATGCTACGGAAGTACGAATGTATCCCGTGCATCTTTTCACGCCTGCCTAGAGTTCACTTGAATTAGTCCACTCTTATCTTTGTGCACAAATCCATTAGAGCCACTGGTACTAACTTTGAACCACTTGACATCAAAGATAAAAATATCAAACTTCCTCAAGCTAATCTTCAAGATTTCTTGGATGTAGCCAAAGTATTCAAGCTCTCTAGTCTCTGTGTTCTCATCCCTGGCACTACTCCTATTTTCTTGGATGAATCTTGCTTTAGCCCCACTAGCGAAGGTGACCCTTTGTTCTTCTATCCATTGCACTCTAAAGTGTCTCCCATGTGATCACAAAGTTCCATATTTGTGATACTATATCCACAAAAACTAAACAACTTTAAAGTTACTAAAGTAAGGTAGTCAAGTGGATCTACAAAAGGAAGTTGTGAAAACATTTACATGCCAATCGCAACCCCTTTACATCTCTTCTTCTTCTTTAGTAATCAAAATTTCCATTCCTCTTTGCCTCCGAGATTGTTGCCACCGCCCAAGTAGGAAAGTCATGCAATTTCTAAAGATGCTCTGAAAAAGGAACGTTTCTAGTGGCACGATTGTGCTTGAATTACAAGCGATCTTTCAAGAGTTGTTTCTTTTTTCCTTAGCCACTTTTTCATGACTTCTAAGTTGAGAAGACAAAATCTCATAACCTTTTCTCGCATTGTAATATCCATCTTTCTAATGATGCCTTGTCCCTGTGGCTCATCCCCTGTTACCTTGATGTTGACCTTAGTAGTCCACATTCAAGGCATCTCTGGATCAATCGAACCCAAAAATTCATTGATGAGAATAAGAGACTCTTGCATAAGCCATCCTTCAGCCATGATACCCTCAAGGTGATCCCTTTGACGAACGAACCCCTTTAAAGTCTTCATGGATCTCTTCAAGAAGAACATCCACCTGCTATGGACTACCCCAACAATTGCAAGTTCATCAACCACATGCACAAGTAGATGCATTTGGATGGTAAGAATGTTTGTTGGGAAGTACTTCTCCATCATACACACTGCTTCGATAGCATTTTAGCGAGTTGCATCTATGATGTCTTTTCTTATCTCTTGTGAACTGATCCAACGTACCAACTCACTGATTTTTTTTTTTCTGATATCATTTGTTAGACAATCCTTTATGGAAATTGGTAAGAAAAAATGTAAAACATTGTGCCAATCATGGGACTTAAGACCACTAAGATTATCATCTCTAGTAAAATCTTTTTTCAAACATCGCATGCACCCAGTGGGAGTCTTAAATGAAGATATAGTCTTCTTCACTTGTTGCTCTTCTGCACAACTCAAAACCCATGGACCTTTTGGTATAGCAAATTTTCCATTGGATGTAAGTCAAGGGCACATCTTGGGCATTCGACCCACAGCCTGTAGGGCATCCCTCTGGTCCTTGCTCTTCCTTTTTCAAGTGATGGTCTTCCATAGGATCTTCCCCACATTCTTAGGTCAAGCAGATGATTAATAAGAAGGTCACTCTAATACGGGATTTCATAGAAAATAGAAAGTCTCTTCATGTCGGGTGGCTTGAAATCTCCCCTCTCTAGCCACATATTCTCCCAATCACTCACTTTGAGTGGATGCATGTCGTGTTTGCATATGTTTTGTCCACGTAGCTCATGTCCTTCATGAAACAATATATCATGCTCCTCGTAAACTATCTTGCTCAAATGGTTTGAGCAGCGGAAGCTAAGTTGAGGACCACATTTAGGACATGCATGATTGCCTGAGTAACGCAAGCCTAAAACATCATAAAAATGAAAAGCATTGGCACAGCCAGGAATGATATATATGTGAGGGATTCAAAGATACTTACCTAAAACTCATCGAAGCCTGGCCAATTGTGCATGGTCCACATGAGAATGCCTTGCACATGGAATTTTGTCACCTGATTGGTTGGGACATGTCAACTGCATTGATCCTTGTACACAAGATTTGGTGCCACATAGATGTCCATGTTCTTTGCCTTGTACTTTCTTGGGACAATCAGTGACAACAACAGATGGCACTTCTTGATAGCTAGCCATGCTGAAAGATCATAATTAACCAAGCAAATAGGCCACGTGCTCCATGACAAACTCTGTAATCCAAATTGGTTTACTCCATCATTACCAAAAGAAAATGGATACAAGGAGACTCATCCTTAAATGTAGGACATCTTTCCTCTATATGCTTCCATGCACAAGAGTCAGTAGGTACCCGCATGACATCATTTGTGGATCTAGTATTTGTTTGCCATGTCATCAAAGCAGTTATAGACTTGCACTTGAACATGCTCTTTACTCTTGGAATGATAGGAAAGTTTTGAAGGATCTTTGCAGAGACAAATTTTCCTTGTGTGTCCTCTCTATACCTATTTGATCCACAATTGGGACACTAATCCAAATTTTCATACTCATTGCAAAAGAGTATACAATCATTAGGGCATGCATTTATTTTGTGGTAATCCAAGCCCAAGTTAGTAAGAAGCTTTTTAGCGGCTAGACAAGTCGGAGGCATGTGATTGCCTTCTGGCAAGATTTTCTTGTTGAGAAACCTGTCATAACATCAACAACTGAACAAAACAATCATATTATTGAACTTTAATTTGATTTGATGCTTAGGATACAGTATATTTACCTAAAATCTATGTGACACTCGTGTCAAACCACCCATAAATAGACTGCACATTAAGCATTTCCAAAGAGGTACGGAGAACTGATATTTTTTCACCATTGTTAAACAACATACGTTTTAGAGTCTGCATCATCTCACCCTCTTTATCCTTGCTCTCATGTTGTCGATATGGATGGGATGACTGAGGTTGATTCATAGTGTTACCTTGAATATTGTCGCCACCTTGGTTTTCAATGATGTGGTCCATGTCAAAGAAGGCATCTAACATCTGCTCCATCTCAACTTCTTCGAATGTGACATCGAGTATTGGTAGGGTAGACTCCACCATTGGTAGTTCGTTTGATAATCGCCTTCCTTGTGATGAAATTGGAGCAATATCTACTTGCAAGGGTTGTAGCTTTGGACCATGAGATCAATAATGCATATCTTGTAGTTTCTCTATGGGAAGGAGACCCTTATTGCGTATGTGCTAAGCACAATTTTTTTGTTTTTGAAAGATTTGATGCTTGCATTGCGCCCAAGGACACGTCATACTATCGTCCATAATTTATCTACCAATAATGCAACAAATTAACAAATCACTCTTGTTATAAATACACACCCATGTCTATATGACAATGCATGTACATGGATCTAGTGCAAACCGTAATCTAGTGCATGCAGATTACTTAAATGGGCCGATCTAATACAAATCTATCCTC
Source organism: Adiantum capillus-veneris (assembly GCF_014529385.1). Classification (NCBI taxonomy): domain Eukaryota; kingdom Viridiplantae; phylum Streptophyta; class Polypodiopsida; order Polypodiales; family Pteridaceae; genus Adiantum; species Adiantum capillus-veneris. The sequence goes on from NC_140956.1 coordinate 59,058,835, forward strand.
TACATGCTGCCATTTTTGAAGATCATTTGCATTTTTGAAATCAATTTGCATTTCTAAAGGTATATTGTGTTATTGAAGTTTGTTTGCACTATTTTACTTTGTCTAAGTTTTTGAAATACACAAGTCGTTTCTGAAGTCGGTTTGTGTTTTTGAAGTCCATTTGTATTTTTTCTACCATTTGCCGCTAGCTCTAACTACCTCACATTCTCTAGCCATGCCCGATTCTCACACACCTTGGTCTAGAGATGAACAGAGATCAGGTCTGTCGGGTAATAATCTCGTCTTTATTGGTCCACGCCTATATTTGAGGGTTCAACATAATTACACATCCATGTCTACATGACAATGCATGTACGTGGATCTAGTACAAAACCCTAATCTAGTGCATGCAGATTACTTAAATGGATCGATCTAATAATAACCAATCCACTACAGGATTCCATTTTTTAAGATCATTTGCGTTTTTGAAATGCATTTGCATTTCTGCAGTCTATTTGCGTTATTGAAGTCTGTTTGCATTATTTTACTTTATTTGTCAAAGTCCGTTTGCATTTTCAAAGTTGGCACAAGCTATTTTTGAAGTCTGTTTGCATATTTTAAGTCTATTTGTATTTTTTCTACCATTTGGCACTAGCTCTAACTACCTCACTTTCTCTAGCCATGCCCGATCCCCGCACACCTCGATCTAGAGGTGCACAGAGATCTGGACCACCGGGTAATAATCTCGTCTTTATTGGTCAATGCCTATATTCGAGGGTTCAACATAAGTACACACCCATGTCTCATGACAATTCATGTATGTAGATCTAGTAAAAACCAAAATCTAGTATATGCGGATTACTTAAATGGAAGCCGAGCAGTTCAGTCCTTCTCGCTTCATTATTTAGTCACTTAGTCACTTAGGGCTAGTCGCTTAGCTCTAATCGGTATTCAGATGGCTTTGGGCTTTCCACTCAAGGCTATTCGCTTACGTATTCAGTCGCTTAGCCACTTAGGATAGTCCATATTAAGGTCATTAAAGGCTAGATGCTTAGTGTTAGACACCTTTGGCTAGCCGCTTGGGACTAGCCGCTTAGGTATTTAGGCACTTAGCCATGCCGCTTAGTCCTATCCCCTTCTTTATTTATCCGCTTAGCCACTTAGAAGTAGTCACATAGGGCTAATCGGTATTCACACCTATTAATTAGGGTTGGTCTCTTAGGGTCAATCACTTAGGTATTCAATCACTTAGCCACTCCGCTTAGGCCTACACACTTTGTTATTATCCCTTTAGCCGATTAATTAGGGCTAGTCGCTTAGGGAAAATTGGTATTTAGACTGCTTAGGGCTAGCCTGTAGAAGGCGAAGACAGTCCGGGCAGGTGGGAAATGTCCCTTAGAAGTTGGACCAATGGGAGGCAATCAGATTGGCAGTAATTACCACAAGCAGTTACCATAGTAACTCAAGAGAGCTATTAATAGGACCCGCTACATTGTAATTGGGTTCTGAAATATCTATATTTGGCTTTAGCTTTCTTAGCACTTTCGAGCTCTCCACCTCTAGCTTCACTTTGTAATCATCAGTTCTATAATCATCTAAGTTTGAACGGTTACACACTGTACTGGTTGATCTTGAACTATTAATCTGAAGTGGCAAATACTCTTCCTAGTTTTTCAGCTATGTCTCTTGTTCCAATATCATATTCCAGCTCAGTTATCTATTTCAGTTCAATCAATGCTCTATTTCAGACTCATTATCTGAACTGATGGCATACCCAGTAGCTTTAAATTCTAACACCGTAATTAGCTGTCTGAAGAGATCAGCTCCAATTCCATAGGCGCTTAGGGCTAGCTACTTAGGTAATCAGACTCTTTGCCAAAATGTTTAGGCCTACCCACTTCATTATTTAGTCGCTTAGCCGCTTAGGGCTATCGTATATTTCAGTTGCTTAGCCTTAGGACTAGCCGCTAAGGGCTAGTCGGTATTCAAGCTGTTTAGGGCTAGCCGCTTATGGTGTGTTTCTTAGGGTAAGCGGTTTGGCTGTTTCAGTCTGCTTAGGGTTTAAGTCTTAGGTAGGACTAGTCACCTATGTATTTGGCTGTACGCAGACGCTCAAGGTTTAGCTGCTAGGATATGGCTGTGTGTCGGTGGTTAAAGTAGAAAAAACACAAACAAACTTAAAAAACGACTTGTGTACTTTATAAACGCAAACGACCTTCGACAAATGAAGTAAAATAACGTAAATGGACTTCAAAACAAAAATAGACTTTAGAAATGCAAACGGATTCAAAAATTGCAACTGATCTTTAGAAATGGCGATCTGTATTGGATATTGGATTGGTCCATATAACACCTACGACAAGTCACAATTGGAAAAATAACATAATTTATTAATTTCAAAATTAATTTACCCAAAAATAACAAAACTAATTTAAAAATGGTATAAATCAAAATAACTCTTCTTTTAATGATCAAATGCCATTATCTTTCTTAGTTAATGATATTTTTTCTTAATAAAATTTGTAAAATAATAAATGTTATATTTTTATTAAAAAAATCTTTGTTTGAAAAATGTGTGTGTGCGACGTACATAGTGTGTTTAGATTGTTGACAACATAATGTGCATTTTTATTTATTTGCATTTATGTTTTGAGCAAGAAGCACTTGAAGAAATATCGCCAAAACTACAGAAACACACACACACACACTATGTTACTCACACACACACACAAAAGTGAACAAACCCACTACGAATCTTGAAAAGAACCTTACCTTGTTGATGGGGGGGAGAGTGTGAGTGGAAATCTCAAGTCCGGCAAGCCCTACGGTAGAAAATCTGCAACAAGTGAGGAGGAGGATAGAACGGAGGAGAAGAAGGAATGAGCGAAAATGTGCAGAAAAAACCTACAAATTCTGTATTTTGCAGAATTCGTCGGTACAAGCACCGATAGAAGCGTCAAAATGCATGTGAATAATCAAAATCCTTATGGATTTCACTCCTTTTCTCTGCAAATGACTTGTATGGATTATTCATTGATTCTTGAAATAATGGGAGAATGATATGAGAATCTACTAAGATGCTTGGATCATGGAGATCTTAGCCTCCAGAATCCTATGTATAATCATGCTTCTCTTTGTTGCAAAGAGATATAAGAGCATGAGTAATGAAAATCTTTTTAAGGGGGGTTTGGCCTTATAAAATTTGACGCTCAATCTTTGCGTCATCTTATGCTAATAATCTTATCCTTAATTTGGGTTATAAGCATGCTAATTTGAAGATGTATGTCAAAAGGATGCATGGTTATGGGAAAAGTCCCCTAACTCACACATGCCTAAGTACAATGAAAAGGTAGGGATAGCCACGGTGTTTGGGTGATTTTGGTAGGGTGAGATAGCTCACTATGGAAATTTTGGATAGCCAAAAAATGGCTATCATTAGCCCTCCCCCAAGATGATGGTACACTCATGTACCATCATAAGGCATCTTTTCCAAAGAGGTTTATGAGTCCTCTATGATACTTGGTATCTTGACAAGATTTTCATTGTGTAAATCCTTGTCACTTTGGCTTGAGTAACACATATGCATTGTGCAATAAAACTTACACAAGATAGTAGCTCTCTGACGATTCCTTGGTAGATCCTTTGGTAGAAGGCCACTCAAGTAGGGATTTAACCGATACCCATTTACCTTCCTAGAGTGCTCTTTACCATTCAAGTCCATGAGTTGGTAATAATTTGAATTAAAGCCTTCTTGACAATGTATGGTCCCTGCCATCTCGTCTCAAACTTGGCATCAAAACAATTATCAAGTCAATTGTCATACCTTAGCACAATATCTCCTTCCTTGATGCCTTTATCCTTCAATTTCTTGTCGAGCTTCTCTTTTGCTTGTGTAGCTTTCCTCTTGTAACACTCATAAGACACTTCTCTCTTCCACTGAAGCTGTACTAATGTAAGCAGGTGATCTATCCATGCATCTCATCTCCCCCCATCTTTCTGATGTCGAACCGCATTGTTGGAATGTTGAGCTCGATAGGCTACAAAGCCTCTTGACCATAGACCAAGTGAAATGGCGTGAACTTTGTGGCTTTCCTATATGTGGTTGAATACGCCCACAAGGCACCATCCAAGAGGTCAGCCCACAACTTTGACTTGTTTTGCACCATCTTTCTAATGATGCCTGCAATGACACCATTAGCCTTCTCCACCAAACCATTTGACTGTGGGTAGTAGGGTGTGCTATGATGATGTAGAATGTGAATCTCTTCACAAACTTCCACGAGTAAACCCTTCTTGAACCCTGGACCATTATCGCAAACAATCTCCAAAGGTGTACCAAATCTGCAACAAATATTAGTGTAGACAAACTTGCTCATTGTTTTCCCATTTACCCTTGCCACACTTTGAGCCTCTACCCACCTAGTCATGTAATCTATAGCCACTAGAATGTAGAGTTTACCATTTTTGGTTCTAGGTACAGGACCCATAGCATCAATGACCCACTTTTCAAAGGGTCAATTTGCAAGCACAATTTACCTTGGACCATGTACCAATCTTCTATTTCCATTTACATGACAGTTGTGATAACTTCGACACCAATGTTGGACATCCACATGCAGGCTTGGCCAAACATACCCCGCAAGTAAAATCTTCTTCACAGATAACTCTTGGACAAAATGACCACCACATGCTTCTTCATGCAAACCTTTTAGAATGGATATAATTTCCTTGATGGTTGGTACTTTTTTTGCACACTTAATCCTTCCCTCTTTGATAGAGGGAGCCTTCTAGGAAGAGATAAATGCTTGCCTTCTTCATGAGCCTCTTCTTTTGAGCCTTTGTGAAACCTTGTGGAAACTCTCCCTCCAAAATGTAGCCAATAATGGGAGCCAATGACTCCATTCCCTGGTATCGTGGAAACTTAATAGTTGGTGCCACCATGATGACTTGCACTTCTTTCTCAACACATGTAACCGCTTGTTGTGCAAGTAAATCAGCATCTTCCTTCTGTTTCCTAGTAATATGATACAATTGCATTGCTTTAAATTGATTAAACAACCTATGGATGACATGAACTTTTGTCCTTAGGCTTTCATTCTTGCATGCCCAAATGCCTAAGATTTGCTTCACAATGAGAAGTCCATCCCCCTTTACCATGAGTCGTTGTATACCTTAGCTAATGCACATTCTCAAATCATGAAGTAAAATGTCGTACTCTACTTCATTGTTGTTTGCTGAACCCGGTAGATTGACCTTCTCTTTATGAATACCTCTCCACTTCGGTTGAGCAACACTAGCGCTCCCCCTACTTTTCATGTGGCTCGTCGAAAAGCTCCATCAAAGAACAAGGTAAAAGCATGAGGAATACCTTTGGTTGTGGCAATGGTAGGGTCTTTACTTCAGGCACCTTAATCTCCTTCTCATGTACCCTATAAATGAGAATCCCTACCAATCGTGCACACACACTATCTTCTACCTTGAAAGAGTATTGGAACTCTTATAACTCCATAATCCACTTTGAGATCCTAGTACTAAGATTAATTTGAGATGACACCCAAGGGAACAAATTTTCTGTAGTGAGAATTACAAAAGGTTTTGGTAGCAAGTAGGATTCAAACTTTCTCACCGTAAACATGAGAGCAAGCATCGTGATTTCTGCTTCTGTGTAGCCTCTCTCCAAAGCATTCATGAACCTACTAGCAAAGTAGATGGGTCTCATCTTGGTACTGGGGAGATTTTGTTGTAGCAAAATAGCATCAATTGTTTCTTTTCCAACACTAGAGCTAAGAAAGAATGTGTACTCCCAACAAGGAGGCATGAGTGTTGGTAGTTCTGATAGAATGACGTTGAATGTTACAAAATTATTATTCAAGCTCATCAAAACAAACAAACTAAACTTGTTCTGTCGACTTTTGCAAAGGGTGAAGTAACTCCGAGGCTAAATGAATGAAGCGGGACATATAGTTCATATTTTGAATAAATGAGATGACCTCTTTGAGATTCTTGGGTGATGGTAACTCAATAAGAGCCTTTGCCTTTGAAGGATCCACCTCCATGACTTTGCAAGAAACTTTATGACCAAGCAAGATCATTTCATCCTCACCTATCACTTCATCCTCACCTATGTGGCACTTGTCGGGGTTGAGTTGACCTCTCATGTCATAGAGCTTCTTCAATCCTTCTTCTACCCTCTGTAGATGCAATGATTTTGAGCTATAAATACAAAAAAATCGTCAATAAATACTCTAATTTCCTTTTGAAAAAATGCTTGAAACACCATGTTCATGAAGCATTGAAAAGTTGCACGAGCAGTTGTCAGGTCAAATGGCATGACTCTATAAGCAAAACAACCCCAATGAGTGATGAAGGTTGTTTTCAACTGATCTTCCAATGCAATCTCTATTTGAAAGTAACATGAGTAGCCATCACACATAGTATACTTCTCATGACGGCTACCTCATTTAGTATCTCATCCTGAAATGGGAGGAGAAATTGATCTCTTTTTGTCGCCTCATTGAGTGGACGATAATCCACACCCACCCTCTACTTGCCGTTCTTCTTGGGAGTGACAACAATGAGAGAGACCCACTCTGAATTCTCCACTGGATAAATGAAACATGCTGCTAGAAGCTTCCTTACCTCCTTGAGTAGATCATGTTCCTTGATGGCTCCTAGCCTTCGTAACTTTTGTGCCTTAGGTGTGGCCTCAGGCTTCAACTCAATCTTGTGTTGAGCATCATCTACTCCACGCATGTCGGTGTAGTCTTTAGCAAAAAGCCTAGGAGACTTCCTTAGCACATATTTGATAAGTGTTGTTGATAGCATACCTTCTATTACCCCTTCATCTTGCACATTTTGGTTCTCTTGGGAATTTACCTTCTCCAAACCTTGACAAGAGGTTTCTTGGTTGTTTGGCTTAAACCTCACCCCCATGACTTCAATGGAAGACTCCTCTTCCATAGTGCTACTGCTACCTTCTTCTTTTGAATTACTATTAGTCCAATCTTCCTCTATCTCACTTTGTGATGATTCCTCATGGAGCTCCTCTTGACTTTGCTCCTTCATGTTGAAGACAACCTTTTTATGATTGTCATTCCTACAAATCAACTTTCCACTTTCCCAATCCTACAAAGCTTGCATTTTCATTATCCATGGTGTTCCCAGGATAAATGGATAGCCACTTCCCTTGGTTGACATAACATAAAAATCCACTACCTTCTTAATCCCAAAGGCCTCCACAAAAACATTTTTACAAATGCCTACGCACCTAGCCTTGCTATTGTTTGCCATTTTTACTTTGATTTTAGGTGTCTCATGGATGTGCATGCCTAGTCTTTGCATGAGTCCTTCTCTCATGATGCAAATTTGTGCAACCCCATCCATTAGAACTTTCCTAACTAACCTTCTTTTGACATAACAATCTAGCACATGTGTACCTTTTTGAAAAAATCCCCCCAGCTAATACAACCTCTTGTCATCTATTGCACTCTACGAGCCATAAAGACCACCTAGAACTTCATCCCATTGCCTTCAAACCATGCAAGCTTTACCACATTTGGACCCCGTCGTGCCTTCCAATTGAGGCCGCCAAAAACAAAAAAAGTATTTGTACCCACCCCCTCGAGCAGTTGCCCCAAACTTCGATCGGCCTTAACTTGGCGCTCTAGACTTAGAAGGACGATCCATCATTTCTTGTCAACTCCATACACTGTCCACTACCTCAAAAAATCTTGTCGTGCTTCAAAAACTCCATGATGGCACACTTTCCAATGCAACCCAATTGGCTCACAATTGGCCTGACAAACATTTAATTGTCCATATCTTGCAATCCTTAGCTCCATTTGATAAGTTGTCTGGACCAGCTTGTAGAGCACTTCAAGATCTACATTCACAAGCAAAAACCCAGCACTTCAAACAACTTTCATGTATAATCCAATTTGGTCCTTTCTTGAGTCTTTTTGGCCTATGAAACCACATCAGACATACATAATCATTACCAACTTCCTGCCCACAATCTCCCCACTTTCTTTAGCCCTTTGCCATGCACCTGTTGGCCCATCCATACCTGCTTTTGCCCTCTGCTATGATCCTGTCTTAGAAGAGAGAAATGGACCCATAGAAAGAATATGAAATCAAAACTACACATTCTGACAAGTGTGCATACATATTGAGCATGGTATTATTGAAATTTGTGCTAAGAAACCTTGTTTAGGTGTAGAGGTTCTTAGGACCATTGACACTTGATAGATGAATAGATCCACTGAGTGTATTGGTGGATTGCGCATGGTTTGGGCCAATTTTCTCTACACTACATGTGCACAACAAGAGTTGGGATGCTTCCACATTGGAACCTCTCCTCATGTGAGTTGACCTTGTGGCCCTGAGATTAGTTGCAGAGTATATTTTTCCACATGATATGATTCTCACATCATGTACTAGAGTAAATCACCGTAGCATGGTGGTGGCAAAGGCTAAGGACTATCGATTTTGCCTATTGTGCAACCTATTCATCCACCTCCCCTAGGTGATGTGCATGATCTCATATGGTTGCACCAAGACGATGAGCTCTAATATTAGCTTTTTTTTTTCAAAATAATGGTCTTTACTCATGGTTTGATGCTTTTTGTTTTTTTTGAGATAGGTGTTGCAGTCGATGTTGGCTATCTTTGTGTGTGGTGCTAACCTAGCCAAGAGAGATTGCAGGTTTCCCACCCAAGTTAGTTGTGCATCACATCCACTTAAACCAGGTGTTGTTCCTATTCATCAACGTTAGTGTAGATTTCCAGAGCATTATAGAGAGGGGTCTGTATGGAGATAAAATAACTTTTAGAGGCTGGGCTAATTTTTCTCATGGATAACAATGAGTGGGTTTCCCCTATTGTTATTGTACCCAAGAAAAATAAGCAGCTTCGTATACTGCTTCATTCTTGATTGATCATGTTATTTGTCATTTTGGGGACCAACAAAACTTGTATCCAATAGGGGGACACACTTTTTAAATGATATTCATGAGGATCTCACTTCCTATTTTCACATTAGACATTATAAAAGACCATTTATAAACCTTCTACCAATGGGCCAGTTGAGAGCACTAATAAGACTCTAATAACTATTTTAAGAAAACTATGGATGTGAATAAGAGGGATTGTGATGAGAAACTACCAGCAGCTGTGTGGGCGTGTAACACTACTTTTAAGGAGCCAACAAATTTCACTCCCTTCTCTTGTGTTTATGGTCAAGAGTGTGTGCTACCATTGAGCATGAGATTGCCACCTCGAGGTTCTTGCATGCACATTCCTTGACTTTGGAGGAGAGTTTGAAAAAGAGGTTGGGCACATTAGAGCACCTAGATGAGTGGATATTGAGAGCTTACATACATCAAGAGGTAGCAAAGAAGCGTGAAACAAAACAAAGAGCAAAGAAGGCTAAAACCTATGACTTTGAGGATGGGCAATTAGTTCTCATGAGTTATTCCCCGGGAAGTTGAGCCATGTGTGTTCCGGTCCTTATCGTATCAATTGTGAAGGTCTTTCCTAGGAACAAGGCACAACTTGCAAAAATGGATGGGACATGGTTTTCCACGAAAACCAATTTTGATAAAATCAAACCTTATTGGATGTGATCTTCTTCCTTGTTGCATATGATGGTGGTGAGTCTTCTCTTTGATCTCTCTACTTTGATGGAGCTTGTCATGGCAAAGAGAAGGTTGGAAGTTGTGGTATTGTCATATTTTCTTGGGAGTTCTTTTGGGAGATCATTTGAGTAATAATATTGTAGAGTATCAATCACTTTTGATTGGTTTGAGAGAAATGCTTCTTGTGGGAGCAACATATGTATGTATTTATGGAGATTCACAGCTTGTGGTACACCAGTTTCATGGCCACGCCCGCACCCTTCTCCCTTTGATGCACTACTATAGCCTTTTAGCCCGTGACCTCTTCACCCATTTTACCTCTTCCACCCTTACCTTTTTGCCTCGTCAAGAGAACCATGTTGCAGATTCCCTTGCTTTGATGGCCCTATCCGGATCCTTCACCCAAAATTTTGGCAATTCCTTAGTGACATCGTTGTCCACCCATGATGACCCTTGGGATATGTTTCAAAATTTAAATGCTTGGGAATAGAGGTGTTAACTAGTCATCTTAGGACTCTACGATCCACCCACCCTACCACTTTTGATTCCCTCATTTTATCCATGACTCGTAGACTTATGCACCTTTCTCATATCACTTTACTCACTATTGACCCTTGCCATTTGCGTATGATCCTGTAGCCCAATGTACAAGGCAGCGGTCTAACCGAAAATTCTAGATTCACACTAGCAGGCTAGTTATCCCCACCGCACTGTTGCATTTTTTTGGGACAAGTGCATTGTTTACATTGTAGACCATCGCATGCATTTTTATCTGCACATGTATTGCATTACCACCATGTTGCACTTGTTTGCATCCATCTCGTAGCCATCGACACTATCTTTGCTGAAACTAAAGTGCTTAATCTTGGTCCAGAAAGGGGTTTCGATTTTGCAATACCAAGGAATTTGGAAGTCGACGATGTCGCCCGATGGATTGTGAGCAAGTGAAGGCATCACGACTTGCGCCAACACGAAACACCAAAACATTTTTTGTGGTTCACATTTTAATCAATTTTCAAATGCTCATTCAATTTACAAAATCATAGGGTTGAGTTTTTTTAGAATTGGCATGATTTAAAAAAATAAATTAAAGAGGTGCCTTTTGGGTTGGTGTTTGCTCGTGAAGGAGAAGAGGGGCAAGGGGCTCCATTTCCCAGGGTCGGTTGCTATGAGCCTTATTACATTGAGAGTATATGTATGTTTGTGTGTGTTTGCATGTTCATTTGGAGATTCCATTGAGGCTTGTTGTATAGAAATCCTCTTTGCACCAAATTGAGAGAGAGAAAAAGATCTACTGAGAAAGATCTAGAGGGAGAGTTAGAGAGCAGGAGCCCTGAGCGAGCCCTGGCTACAGGGTAGGTCAATAGGATAACCAAGAGAGATTGTCTCTGTAGTATTTAGAGAGAGAGAGAGAGAGAGAGAGAGAGAGAGAGAGAGAGAGATTCTCTCTACAGGTGTCAAGGAGAGAGAAAGTGAGAGAATTTCCTACTGCAATGAGGGGGAGAGAGAGAGAGAGAGAGAGAGAGAGAGAGAGAGAGAGAGAGAGAGAGTCTAGTTGAGGATTCAAAGAAGGGAGAGAGGTCATCTCCCATACTGCTCCCCTGCAAGTAGAGAGAAAAGCGAGAGATAGAATTTTCTACTGCAACGAGAGAGAGAGAGAGAGAGAGAGAGAGAGAGAGAGAGAGAGAGAGAGAGAGAGAGAGAGAGAGAGAGAGAGAGAGTCTAGTTGATGATTCAAAGAAGGGAGAGAGGTCATCTCCCATAGTGCTCCCCTGCAAGCAGAGAAAAAAGCGAGAGAGAGAGAGAGAGAGAAAGGGTGCCCCTTTTCCAGCTTTTGGTTGACAGAGAGAGAGGGGGAGGCTTGCTACTCATAGGAGATAGAGAAGCAAAGAGAGAGATTGAGAGAGAGCCTCTCTACATAATGGAAAAGAAGAGAGAGAAAAGGATTTCCCCCCTTGCTGCACGCCAATAGAGACAAGGAGAGAGAATTAACAAAGAAGGGGAAAGTTTGATTTAATTAAAGCACACAAGGAGGGTTTCCCATAGGTTAGTGAGGAGAAGGGAGAGAAAAGAGTCGAGGGAGAGTACAGAGAGAGAGAATGGGAAGAAATTTTGGGATGTTGGAGAGGTAGACGAGATGGAAATATGAGAGTGAGAGACAATGCCTGCATGTGTGAGTGGAGCATATCTAGTGAGAGAGAGAGAGAGAGAACTATTATATTGAAAAGTCAAATATAAGCTAGGATTCTCCGGGCATCAAAGTTTAAAGTGTAGATTGCCTCAAAGATTGCGAATACCATCGAAGAGAAAGCGCAGTGGTTGAGTCCAGTTCTAAAGGAAACCATATTTTTGAGAAATCCTATAAAATTAAAAACATGACACACGCTCTCATATAGTACCACATAGGGCTAGCCATTGCTGCACATTGTAAATTTATTAAAATTCAAGCATTGTATCCTCCTTGAGAGTTGTGAGGGTCTCTCTAAGCCTCACCATCAAATTTTGACTACCGACACTACGACTTTGAGCTAAGTTTTCTCCTCTCATCCCATTTTGATATAAAAACATCTAAAGTATACATCTATAAAAGCAATTCGCACTCGTATATCATAATATAAACACAAACTTGTGGATATCTCCATTATGTCAGCTCTCAAAAGCATTTCCTATATCACTCTGTTATTATTTGTCATCATATTAGTGTTCATACTGTGTTTGTTGTTTATGATTGTTCATTTATATCCCAGCCACTCTAGCGCCCCCTGGAATAAGACACTTAGCACACTATTTTCTTCCTAGATTCCATCTATCTCATCGGGTTTTGGGGCATCTATTGCACTCTTTATACTATCTTTGTTGGCTATCTGGGGGGGTCTTTGGGTCTTTGTCCTCTTTGCCTTTCTTGTCCAAATACTTTCCAAACACCCCATAGGAATAAAAAGAGAGAGAAGAAGATGCCAGATGCTCCCCCAATGCTTGTGAGGATAATGTAAGCACTTGACTACCCATCCGACAATGAGATTTCTAGTTCCCTTGAGAGGCTTTTTGCAAACTTTGAAACTTGTAGGGGACGTTTGTCTGAAATCAATCAAAACCTTGCCGTCAACAGATGCATCCCAGCAGAGAGGTGAGCCAAAATTTGAAAGGCGGCCGTCAATATGTGTTACCATATGTGTGGTAGTGATGTGTGAGAACACACATTACTACCACACTTTTGACAGTTGGGGAACTCTTTCTCTCACTAGCGGTTTTTTTCACGTGAATTGTATATACACCCATCACCTTAGGGTTAACTTGCCTTTTGATTTGTGCACCTTGAGCTTCTTCGTCTTCTCGAAGCTATGTGTGTAGCCCTGCAACCCTAATTCCAACAATTGGTATCGGAGCAGGTTGCATCGTCTTAGGAATACTCGCAAGTGTTACCAACACCTCCTTGCTCACTGTCTCCAATTTGGGTGAGCTTTGGTGAGCACCAGTGCTATATATGATTCATATAGCCTGCACCATATAATGTATCCTTAGACAGCCAATGGGTTCTCAAGAAAAACTGGAAACATGTCATTTAATCTAAAGTTTTGTATTCGATCGTAACAAGGACTTAATGTTGTCTTCCTCCTAGAGAAAAGGCCACTGATACGAAGTGGACTTACAAGTTGAAATGTAAGGTGGATGGTGGGATTGATCGCTACAAGGCTAGACTTGTTGCAAAAGGTTATGCATAGTATAAAGGCATTGACTATGAATAGACTTTTGCTCCAAATTGCTGAATGACTACTATTCATTTTCTATGTGTATTGGTAGCTTACTTTGGATGGAATGTACATCAATCAAGCATTGTTAATGCTTTCTTGAATGGTGATATATTTGAGGAAGTCTTTGTAACTCAGCCTCATGGTTTTTTCAAGAAAGAACAAGAAAATAAATTGTGCAAATGTAAGAAAACTTTACATGGTTGAAGCAATCTCCTTGTGATTTGTATGAGAAATTTGACACTTATTTGGTTGAACAAGGATTTTGCACTAAGTCCAACTAAAAGCACTTTGTATGTCAAATGTGAGAGTGATGTATTTCTCAGCATTGTTTTTGTTGTAGATGATTTACTAATAACTAGTCCAAATGAGACACACATTTTTGAATTGAAAGTTGTATTGAATGCAACTCTCAAGATGAAAGACTTGGGGCTTTTGCATCATTACTTAGGCATATTGTTTAAGCATTGTGATGGAATTATTGATTTGTGTCAATCAAGATAATAGAAGCATTAGTATGTAAGTTTGAACTTGAGGACTACAAAGCTATTGCTACTCCAAAATTGATTCTTCATGATGCTCGAGATCTTGTTGATGTCACTTTTTATCAAACTGTTGTTGGATGCCTTACTTATGTATGCAATATGAGGTGAGATATTTAGTTTTTAGTCTCATAGGTCATCAGATTTATGCATCGACTAGGGTCTAAGCATTGGTAGGTTGTTAAAAGGATTTTTCGCTACTTGAGTGACACTTTACATCTTGAGTTGTTTCATCCCAAGAGGGGATAATTGATACCACATTTGCATGCTTTTTTGGTCTCATATTGGGCTAGTTGTTATGAAACACAAATGTCTACAATTGGTTTTTGTTTCATGCTTGATATTTCATCTATATCATGGCTGAGCAAGAAGCAACCTGCTATGGACACTTCAAATTTTGAAATTGATTACAGGGAAATCTTCACAACTAAAATTGACTATGTATGGATCACATGCCTTATAGATGATTTGGGTGTTGGACATGAACTAATGATAGCCATTTTTTGGCTATCCAAAATTGCCATAGTGAGCTACCTCACCCTACCAAAATCACCCAAACACTGAGGCTATCCCTACCTTTTCATTGTACATAGGTGTGTGTGAGTTAGGGGACTTTCCCCATATCTCCTTAAAAATCCTCTGATAACTAGTTACTGGGCTAGGTTGAGCCAAAATAAATAAATTTAAAAAAAAATAAACTATATTATGGTTTATTTGCGTGTAAATATCTGATTATACATAGGGCCTAAAATAGGGATTTTTATTGTAATTATTTTGGTATTTACTTAAATATTTTTACCTAGATGTGTGTTATTTTTCTAAGTATGCTAAGTATGTTGACTCACCTTTACCATAATTTTTCTTACCAGTGTGAATATTCTTTATTATGTTAATACATCTTTTTATCAAAGCCTCTCCAGATCTTGGTGTGAACCTACTCTGACAAAAAATCACAAAAATACATTTCACCTAGTCATTCCCTTTTACTAAATTATCATTCTTGTACATGCATTTTTCCTTACTTCTTGTAAATAGTCCTTAATCAATAAAAGAAATGAAGCCCCCCTCATTTGATTCCTTATATTTTCATGTATTTGTTTTCCATTTTATATTTATATACAGCTGACACTATTCTAGATTCCACGAATTGTTTATATACTAACTTTTTTTTCTATCATATTTGTGAGTAATCCTAATCCATGCATATTTTCAAATCCTCAAGAACATATCAGGTCATGCTCTTGTGCAAAGAGGGGCTCACACTTGGAGGATTATGAAAATTCAACAAAAGAGGGGCCAATGAAGGCTTTTGTAAGAGGAAAAAGAGACACTTTGGTGGGATTTTTGGTGCCCACCTCCACTCTGAATTTGTATAAGTGATCAAAACAAAACATTTAGCTCACAAGCTAAATAATCACCTCAAAATTTTTCATAATGTTTAGAGCTACCACTGGTGAGATATGATTTTTTTGGTGAATCCCAATCTGCCCACTTCTTCTCACAAGTCACCCTAGTCTTCTCTCACCTTTCTTCACACACACACACACACACACTATCCCTCCTTCAATTTTGCACCTTCCATGGTTTCTCTCACCCTCTTCACCATTAACTACCCCTCTTACCTCCATAGCTCTCACAAGAACTCTACATGTACATACACCATCTCTATACCTCTCTCTATTAACTTCTAAATTACAAATCCTTTTTACCTCTTCTCTATATACATAAAATTCAGCATAGAAAACCATGCTTAATTTCTACAAACTGAGGGATTCTCATCAACCAACATCGTCACTTTCATTGAGTGTTACCAAACGCCAAGCGAACATTCTCGAGCAAGAAAAAATCGAGCGACTTTGTCATAAGCATTGAGCTTTCTTATTGGTAGCCAACAAGCATCTTCGTTTTGTTGTTTATTAAGCAACAGAGAGAAAAAGCATAGATTGAGAGCACACACAATGAGGGGCCAGACATGAAGAGTGAGAGAGAGCAAAATATGAACAATTATAATTTGCATAAGCACATGCAATTGTTTCCTCTAAAGACAAAATAAAGTAATATTTGACACTACAACAATTTGAATTTCCATTAGCACATGTTGAGATTGCCTTTAATATCATGACCCTCGTCGTGTTTCCACATTAGCTAGCAGACAACTTTCATGCAATGGGAAATTTTAAAAAGGCATCAATCAATTAAGGTACATACATATCAAGTTAGAAACAATTTAACGAACAACATTCACATGAGATGCTAGATATCTATGTAGCATCCAACAAGCTAAAATATATTAAGTAGGCTAAAGAACATTATATCATAGATAGATTTAAAGCATCATCGGTCATTATATAATTTAATTGCATGTCCCCTTCACCTTCTACAACTGAAGATGTGAAAGCCTTGTCTTCACAATATTTTATCAAGTGAACAAATGGATAACTATGAGTACCCAATGCTTTACCAAAAATATAAATGACTATTATACTATTCACTGAGCCAAGAATAATATGAATACTAAATAGGTGTAGTTTTGAAAACATGATGTACATTATCTCATGAAACCAACAAGCCTTCAATGAGTTCAAACTAGAAGCCAATCAATATTTTTTTTCAAGATAAGCATAAAATAATGTTATGCAACTATTAATTACCCACCTTTAAGTGTCATACCTCGATTGGATGAATAGTCTTGAGCACCATGCTTATTATTACCTTTGGTACGTTATTACTTCTGGTGAAGTCCTCTATTTGGAAATGCATGGTCTAGCCTCATATTTTATCTCCTCAAAGTTGAAGGATAGACTAAACTCAGGGGAGAACACAACAACTTTCACAAACTCGGGAAGTCTTATATCAAGCTGGAGGCTCGTGATTGGAGCTAGTTCTCACCTATATTCCCTAGAGTAGTATCTCTCTTTGAAGCCAACTGACAATTATAAAATATGTTTATGTTCTTTTCACGTCACATCCTATCAATATTGCATGCACAAATTATGTTTTATGAGTTTCTGCTCCTCATGCCGTGAAAGTATGCCCTTTCCTAGGGAAGTGTAGATACTAATTTCGAGTGCCTCTCTTTTGAAAGTGTAGTGGCTATTCAAATCATAACACTTCTACTTTCATATTTCAATGAACTGATTGGTAATCAGTTTGTGTATTTAGTGTGTGAAAGGAAGCAAGTTTGACTTTTAAAGACATAATACAAAACAAAAAATTTATCCAAAAAAGAGTGGTGCTAACATTTCTAAATAGAAAAGTATAGTGTAAGATTCATAACTTAGGGTGTTTACATACCTTGGTGCCTGCCAATCCCATCATTTTGCATAGGTAGAGTGCATTACGTGTTTACTAGACTTTAAGTATAACAAAATAGGGCCCCCTTGCAGTGACTTTCTCGTAACCTATTGGATACTTAGTCTGGTTGATAGGAGGCGGGTCCCATATTCAAGTTTTGACTCTCAAATACGGGTTTGGACCAGAGATTTGGTTCGTCCAAAGCTATGTCATCCCTTTATTTAAGGACCAAATTAGAGGACGCCTTGTGTGGCTAAATCAACGAAATTCTTGGTGCCTTCGCAATGGTGCAACCTTGTATGGAAGTATGTATGGTTCGTCCAAAGCTATGTCATCCCTTTATTTAAGGACCAAATTAGAGGACGCCATGTGTGGCTAAATCAACGAAATTCTTGGTGCCTTCGCAATGGTGCAACCTTGTATGGAAGTATGTAGAGTACCTAATACATCTTGCAAAAAGAGCTTAAAGCTTCCTCACTATATAATGAGAGGAAATTTAAATTGAGTTGACTATAAGTACTTGTATCAATACATACATTCGTGGATGGTTACAAGTAGTGCAATTTGGGGATAAAACACAATATCTCTCTCTCTCTCTCTCTCTCTCTCTCTCTCTCTCTCTCCTCTTCTCTAGTGCTCGAACAACACCAAACAACCGAATGAAAGTGCAGCGTGTCCAAGACTCCACGAGATTTTTTTTTTCACTCATTTGTTTATATGATCAAGTTCATTCGAGCTACCTCATAACACCTATCTAAAGGCATCTATGCCTGCGCGGATGGCTACATGCAGTTGTTGAGGTGGGTAAAAGTACTAAACCCATGCTACCTCATGACACCTTCCTGTATGCTACCTACCTTCAACGCGGATGCGCCTCTTACACATTGCTCATGACACATACCAATGTCCAACACGAGGAACCAACATGCTTATACATTTATGTCCCCCAGCTCAACGACACTAATACCCTCCCCCAAAGGCCTGCCCCTAGTGCTACATATATTTGACACGCCTGGTAGCATGTTGTTTGTGATCCTCCAAGCTCCCCTGGATATCTATAAGCTGAGTGCGAGCTGGATCCGCAGCAGCGTCAGGATGATGCACTGCTCCCTGCCAATCATTAGCATCATCATGACGACACCCCACTCAATATCGATGGCATTATAATGTCGTACCCCAGCAATATGCCGCTATGGCTGGAGCTCTCGTCCGGCACATCCTTGCTTTGCAAACGTCCAAGATGAGGGCGCGCCTCAAGAACGAAGCCAGGCTCCACTTCGGCAAATGGACCCCTTCATGGTGCACGCACTCAGGCAATTCTATTATTGAAGCTTCCAGCCTTGCCGAAGAGCGAAATGCAAAGATGCCATGCACCCGCATTGCCTTACACTGCCTCATTGACAACCATACTTATTACTCCAAGTCCTTGAAGCGTTTATGATTACTTCAGCTACGATCGAAGGTTCATGTCAAAGAGCGTGCGCCAGGCACCCTATATTGCCAAGCATAAACATGTCAGCAGCCCTGACCCCCGCAAATCCGCAGTGTCAATGACATCCAATGCTAGCATCTTGCATTCTATGGTACCGTGCAAGAGCAGGCAGCAGCTCATACGATCTCCAGGTCTCGGACGTGGCAGATCCTTGCATGAGCAGCGGCTTATGATGCAAGCTCTAGCTGCTCCTCAGACGATGATCAAATAGAGTAGATCAACAAAGTGTGCCTCACTTGCAGATCAACAAAGCACTTTGGAACACCATCTAAGCTGGAGCTACCTCAGGACACCTGCCCGTAGGCATCCATGCCGGCACGGATGGCTACATGCAGTTGAGGGGGAGGGAGACTAAAGTAGAAAGCTGCAATTCTACGCCACCAACATCCAAGCTGCTCGCTCAGTCTCGTAACTATTTCCCAATACATACTAGCAAGCTCGAAGTTGTCAAAGGTCATGACAGCTGTGGTGTAGACAAATATGTTGATCGAGCTACCTCGTGACACTTGTTAAGGTGAGGGAGAGAAAGCCACAATTCTATGTCGAGCTACCTCATGGCACCTGCCTATAGGCATCCGCGCCATCGCGGATGGCTACATGCAGCTCAGGGAGAGGGAGATTAATTATGAAGAAATCCACAATTCTATGTCGAGCTACCTCCGTGTCGACGCGGATGGCTACATGCAGCTCAGGGCGAGGGAGATTAATTATGCAGAAAGCCACAATTCTATGTCGAGCTACCTCATGGCACTTGCTTGTAGGCATCCATGCCGGCGTAGATGGCTACATGCAGTTGAGAGGGAGGGAGACTTATGTAGAGAGCCATAATTTTATGCCACCAGCATCCAAGCTTGCTGAGTCTTATAACTATTACAAAATTTAACAATACTAGCAAGCTGCAAGTAATTGTCAAAGCTCATGACAAGTGAGATGGTGTAAAAAAAGATACCTCAATTGTCAATGAAGGAGTGTTGCCTTGTGCTGACTATTAATCATTCGCAACCTAAGAATCCAGGCCCTCTTGTGTATAAGCTACTAACGACAGGGATTTTAAGGAGCACTATAGTTTTTAGTATCAAATTAGAGCATCTTGGCCAAGGGTTTTAATGAGCGTCAAACCAGTGCCTTGTTAGCGTAATTAGGGATAGCTTATGCCATCAAGAAGCTATAGCATGGTGGAGCTATTACTCATTTGTGGGCTATTAGGCAAATTTCATGACCACAACCTGTTTGACATACATTTCTAGAAACGGGTTTGGAGGAGATAACACAGGTCCGCAATCAGGGGTGGTTTATATACCGGCTGGAGGCCAACCTTAACAGTGTTGTTAATGAGCAATTAATGGGAATGTTCATACAATGTTAAAATTTTTGGCCTTATGGATGCAAGTAGGTGCGTGCAAATAAGAACAACTAAGAAGAAGAAAATGGAATAAGATTTTTATTACCCAAATGTGGATTGGTTATTTGAATCAGGTCAAAACGACTCATGTAGACCTTTGAAATCTCTTGGGAATGTTGGACACCTACTTTGTTCAAAATAATCTCTCTCTCTCTCTCTCTCTCTCTCTCTCTCTCTCTCTCTCTCTCTCTCTCTCTCTCTCTCTCTCTCTCTCACACACACACACACACACACACATGCACGCACGCACGCACACACACACACTGTAGTACTATATTATTCTTGATTTTTCTAAATTTCTAAAAAACACCCCACACATTGACCTAGCCCTTCTTTTTGGGACCAGTTGGGTTTTTTCTGGCAATACACACTACCCTTTGAACAGGGGTAGCATAAAAAACTCGGGATCCTACTTAAATGCCACTGCTGCTTAGTAACACCATGGGACATAGCCCTTGTAATTAACCTAGGATCTATTTAATATCACTATCTCTCGCGTGGCCGAGCGTGATTGCATTTCAAGAGTCCCTCTTTCTCACACCACGAAGGCGGCCTAACCATCCTCACTGTGGATTTCCCCACTCATGGGTATCTACGCACCGAACATTGCTATGGTATTACATTGAGCATACATCCGGTGTTGGTTGGCACAACAAGGTAAGTATAAATAGATATCGGATAGTGTCATGATAGTGGTATGTACTTTGCTCAAAATATTTTGCCTCTGGCATCAATTGCTTGTTATCATATGAGGTATAAGGACTACCTTTTTGACCTATAAAGTACGGTTGTCGTTAACTGGTTTTTTTCTACTATCATTCTTTTAAACGTTGTGTGCAACTGATTCAATTTCACTCCTATAATTATTATGTGATCTTGAGATTACCAAGGAACTTGGCAATTTTTTAGCCTCTGCAGGTTAATACTGTTTGCAGACAGTGTTGATTCATCCCGTCAGACTGGTTTTTCTTTAAAAATGGGTTGTTCTTGGCTTTTTTAACACCAAAAGCACTGGGGACTATGTATACTGGGCATCTGAGTGGGAACTATCAGTTATACTTGGCATCAAGGCTACTGTAGCCGTAAGCGTGGAAAAACCCACCATTCTGGGTTACTAATGATCAGGAAAAAGGGTTTTTTTTTTGTGCACTGAATTGGAAGGTAAGCATATAGCCGCTTGGCTTGACATTTGTAGGGTAAGTACCCGATCTGGGCTTGGAAAGGGGGTACACCGTGGATGAGTATTTATTCCTACAACTGGTATTGTCGTTGGTATAAATGGGTATCATGATGTCTGTCACTTATGCAATCTGTTAAAACCCTCCGTATAAGGTGGCGTATTGAACTTTTTAAACCATATACTTTTTGGCCCATGTACAAGTTAATGTTCCTTATTTTTTTGATGAACCTTGGAGGGAATATGGTTCTGTGGCATTCTATGCATGGACTTGATCTGTATTATTTGGATTGTTTGAGGCAATGCAATACATTATTTACATTCACAGTTTGTCGTTGTTTTTTTATTCTAAAACAGTTAGATGGGCTAGGCCTCTACCTTTTGGCTAGCTATGAGATAGTGACTTTTTTAAATTAGGAAGAACTGGACTCCATTTGAAATAAAAAGACATTATCAGCTCTAAACTTAGAACATACTTGATAAAAAGTATTTAGGCTTGTTTACTGATAAAACCTCATTAATTGGACAGATTATAACTCAAGTAGTTTGTTTTTTGAAGGAATATACCACTTGGGATTAAAAAAAGGGGGAAATTTGATACTTGGATTAGAAGAGATTATTTAAACTAGAAGGTTCTCTTTGACTAGAAACACTGTATCTTTTAAAAAATGAGAGAAAATATATATATATGATTTTACTTTGGACTTAGCTTGTGAAAGGTAAAAAAGTTTTGTAAGATGGACATGGATAACAACTAGTATAGTCCATTGATACCTGTAAAACACATCCAAGGCTAACTGAATTGATGTCTTGTTTGGATGGATGGAGGTAAGGACTCTATCTTATCTTGGAAGGTTTTTTTGACTTTGGAAAGTTATCCTACACTGGATAGAACACTCACTTATGAATTGGGAAGTTCTTTTACTATCTGTATACTGAAAGGGGATCTCTTTCCTACAAACATTGTACTTAAATGATTCTAATACTGAGTTGTTTTTGTATTTATCTATTCTTTGTTCCATTGCCAGCTGTCTTTGGGATGTAAAAGTTCAATTATGTCTTATTATCTAAGATTAAAACAGCTACACACACATCCTATACATAAGGTTTTTCTTTCTAGAGAAATCGGGATACTGGCTTTGGAAATTTTCTTCGAAATTGAGTTCTATGTTGGATCCACAGCCTGTAATCCCTTGATCGGTTGACTAGTGTTAGGTGGTCCTTTGTAGACTCTATTTTTGGTCCCCTACTCATGGCTACTATAGTCTTTAAGGTTTGCAGGCCCAAAAACTATAGTTACTGTTTCTACTTCTATTTATGTTTATAATGTTCCTTTTTCAGGACTGCATACCCTATAGAAAGACAGCCCGCATGAGCACTAAACACAACCCTAAGAATCATGCAAAGATTCTCGAACAGATTAAGTTATACCTTAAGGACCGTCAAACAAAGAATGCTTTGGCAGTTAGAACTAGACCCTTCCTCTCTAGGAAGGCCAAGGATTGTATTACTTACTATGGTAAGTATAAGTGAACCTCACCACACTTTTTTGAAAAATTGCAGACTCTTGCTCTCTCACAAGGATTGGAATTGTCCTCGGAGCCCCTCTCAGTGGCCACATCTCTTGTACTCAGATGTATTAGCAACTTGGATGCTTTTCAACTAATATATGATTCGGCTCTTACCTATGACAAGAAATTATATGTCTTACATATGCTGTCTTAGCACCCATTTTGTGTGAAACTTGGGTTTACCTTGCCAACCTCCCTGCCTCTATTGTGGAAGATTGCAGACTCAAGATTCTAAAAGGAGGGAAATTTCTGGACAAAGGGGAGCTGATCAAAGCACCCTTCAATCTCAATCTCATTGGCCACTCCAAATGCCCCTCCAATTCTGGCCTCTACATCCGTACCAAAGGAAACATGGAATTTGCCAAGAGTAATCCGGATTTTTACACTGAATTCATCTGGAATGTCTTTCGACCTTATGTAAAATGTGCCTACAGATTTCTTGACCCTAAAGCCTCTTGTCAATCCAGCATCATGTGGTTTGATCATACCATTTGGTTTATTCTCAACCATCTAAACTTACTCTTCCCAGAAAAACCTATGGATTTTCACCTCTCCCTCATTTGCTCTAGGTTAGGTGGCCAAGCTAAGCAAATTGTAATTGTGCAGATTGCTTTAACATCTTCCTTGGACTAATGTTGGATATCTTGAAGGAGTTAAAATTTGATGAGCTTGGAATTTACTTAACTTCTTATGCTAACTTTAAAGGTGTTAAGATCATCACTAGTTTACTTAAACCTTGTATTGATAAGGATGATTCTCCTGCTCTCAAAAGATCCAACTCTTTGATTACCCCCAACTCCTTCACCACCTTTCTAGCACCTAGCTCATCCTCTAACTGGGGAAAATTTCGTAGCTACACAAGGGGTAGAGGCAGGTTTCCCCCCATCAGGAACTTCCCTGAAATTTAAACCTTGGTGATATTGCAAGTTACTACAAGCCCTTACGAAAGAAGAACTCTTCGACAAAGTGCATCCAGACAATGGATTCATCTACATACACTGTCTCTTTCACAACGTACTTCTCGATTGGATTCAACCAAAAAATCTTTTCTGTGAGTGCTTTGATCTGTTTTTTGGCAATCACAAATTACTTGACAATATACGCATAGGATGGAAGTATCAACATCCCATAAAGAAGTTAATTTACAGTAATGACTTTCTTCGGCAAGATTCTGTTCCCCTTTGTACATGCTTTCAGTTTACCACCTTTTGTAGGAATTTTGGGGCTTATGGTAACCATGTTTGTACCTGTTATCTTAGCATTATTGAAAATACTAAAA
This sequence comes from Adiantum capillus-veneris, assembly GCF_014529385.1. Taxonomy (NCBI): domain Eukaryota; kingdom Viridiplantae; phylum Streptophyta; class Polypodiopsida; order Polypodiales; family Pteridaceae; genus Adiantum; species Adiantum capillus-veneris. The sequence goes on from NC_140956.1 coordinate 59,082,954, forward strand.
TACGTATAATTTTAGCCAAAGGACTCAACCATATACTAACTTTCCCAAAAACCCCTACCTTGCTCTATCAGTTATACTAAGCTGCCTCACTGACCTTGTTAGTGCTCTCCAACTGGAGATGACAGTCCTACAGGACTTAAGGGAAGTTGTGAAGTAATGCTTCCTTCAAAAAGTATCTCAACTACCGAGAAAATGGTTATCCTCTGATGAATCCTGGCTTACATCTCAGCAAAAAATCTCTGATAAATGGTTTGTTGTTGGGCTTGACAAAAGCTCTAACTATCCCTCTATTTTATGCAAATACCTTGCTTGGAAGGCCGCTCGCAATCGAGTATCTGAGAAGGAATTTTGTAGTATTAACTCTCCACTACAAACAATTACCAATAATATTGCAAAACACTTAGGGAATCTAGGCTACCCTGTTCTGAACACTAAGTTACCTGTATTATTTTCCACTTTTAAAATTCATAAGCATAAGTTCATATGGATATCTGATGCCTCCAATAGTATTTTTACTGATATCACCAAGGATATTACGTTATGCCTTGACCTTATACTAACCGAATTTGAGCTTATTTGTGCCACTAAACAGAAAATCTACCAGGACTTCTTACAATCTCATTTGGCTTACAAAAAACTCTACAAAAGTCTTGCTTAATCTTCCTCAGAAAATCTTCCACATTTTTACTGCAGGCATTACACAATGTTACGAAAACATTCCCCTTGAAGGGGATCTTGACCTTAAGACTATTCTTGCCAAGGTGATTACAATGGCCTTCTCCAATGCTAGAAAGAAGAAACTTTTTTACATCTCTCTCTCCAAAAACTTTTTTACATCTCTCTCCATGTGGATAAAAGTAACTCACTCCTTATACTTTAATGAAGCTAATCTTTTCTTTTACATCTCCTGGCTGCTTTGTAACTGCAATATAGTTTCCGGCGGTCTATGCTTTAACCAATGTCTAGGCATCCCCATGGGATTTTCATGCTGTCCACTTATGTGTAATATCTACCTTGCTTTCTTTGAATACAAGTGGTGTCTCAAAACCATGGAATCTTACAAAAATCAGATTTCACAGTTCAGACATACCTATAGATATATGGTTGACTTACTTAGAGACTTCCTCAAAGAAATTTGTTTGATTTATCCTCACTGCCTTAAAATTGAACCCACATCTCTCCATAAGATCATCACACCCAATGGGGCCTTTTGCACATTAGTCCAATTCCTTAACCTTTCTATCTCCCTTCATATCCCGTCTGTCGGTGGGTATGACCTAAGGTTTGTTTGCAAAAGGAATCTCCTGAAACTACCACTTGTGGAATTCATAAAAAAGAATAGCAATAGGTCTCACAAGGCTGCTATTAGCTCATGTATCAACCTGCTACACTTATTTTTCTATTCTTCCTCTAACTCTTTTCTTGCCTGGGGGAGCTTAATCTACTAATCAGGAAGTATTGCCTTAACGGGTTTGATAGAAACTAGATCTGCAACACTATTACACAGGCTCTCACCCAACATAATTGGCCTAGGTTACACTTTAAACAAGAGAATCTCATTTCTCTCATAAGGTAGTAGGCCCATACACAATGGGCCTTCTAACCCATTGTGTATGGCACCTGGGTTAGGGCGGGTATACACACACACACACACACACACTGTGGTACTATATTATTCTTGATTTTTCTAAATCTGTAAAAAGCCCCCCACACATTGACCTAGCCCTTCTTTTTGGGACCAGCTCGTTTTTCTGGCAATACACACTACTCTTTGAATAGGGGTAGCATAAAAAGCTCGGGATCCTACTTCACTGCTGCTTAGTAACACCATGGGGCATAGACCTTGTAATTAAACTAGGATCTATTTAATATCACTATCTCTGGCGTGGTCGAGCGTGATTGCATTTCAGAGTCCCTCTTCATCACACCACAAAGGTGCCCTCACCATCCTCACTGTGGATTTCCCCACTCATGGGTATCTGCGCGCCTAACAAAGCAACCACACACACATTCTCCAAGAAGGCGGCCCCGCTCATAGGACTGTCAGTCTCTCCTCCTTCCCCTATATAAACAGGTGAGGGTGCATCTCTGCCCCTCACTTAACCAGGGTTGGTCTATCTTGTTTTTTCTAAAAAAACCTACTGTCTACTTCAAAAAAGGAGCTATGGAGCTCACCACTTATGTTTCTCAGGTTTTTTTTTTCCCATTCTTACTTCTCTACTGGTTTTTTGAATTTTGCTATGGTTTTACATTGAGCATACATCTGGTGTTGGTTGGCGCAACAAGGTAAGTATAAACAGATATCGAATAGTGGCATGATAGCGGTATGTACTTTGCTCAAAATACTTTGCCTCTGGCATCAATTGCTTGTTATCATATGAGATATAAGGACTGGCTTTTTGACCTCTAAAGTACGACTGTCATCAATTGGTTTTTTTCTACTGTCATTCTTTTAAACGTTATGCGTAACATGATTCAATTTTACTCCTATAATTGTTATGTGGTCTTGAGATTCCCAAGGAACTTGGGAATTTTTTTAGCCTCTGCAGGTTAATACCGTTTGCAAACAGCGTTGGTTCATCCTGTCATACAGGTTCTTTTTAAAAAATGGGATTGTTCTTGACTTTTTTAACACCGAAAGCACTGGGGATTATGTGATACTAGGCATCTAAGTGGGAACTATCAGTTATACTTGGTATCAAGGCTATTGTAGCCGTAAGCATGGAAAAACCCACCATTCTAGGTTACTAATGATTAGGAAAAAGGGTTTTTTTTTGGTGCATTGAATTGGAAGGTAAGTATATGGCCGCTTGGCTTGACATTTGTATAGTAAGTACCCGATCTGGGCTTGGAAAGGGGGTACACCCCGGATGAGTATTTATTCCTACAATTGGTACTATCGTTGGTATAAATGGGTATCATGATGTCTATCGCTTATGCAATTTTTTAAAACCCTCTGTACAAGGCGGCGTATTGAACTTTTTCAAACCATATACTTTTTGGCCCATGTACAAGTTAATGTTGCTTATTTTTTTGATGAACCTTTGAGGGAGTATGGTTCCATAGCATTCTATGTATAGACCTGATCGATATTATTTAGATTGTTCGAGGCAATGCAATACATTATTTTCATTCACATTTTGTCGTTGTTTTTTGATTCTAGAAGGGTTAGACGGGCTAGGCCTCTACCTTTTGGCTAGCTATGAGATAGTGACTTTTTTAAATTAGGAAGAACTGGACTCCATTTGAAATAAAAAGACATTATCAGCTCTAAACTTAGAACATACTTGATAAAAAGTATTTAGGCTTGTTTACTGATAAAACCTCATTAATTGGACAGATTATAACTCAAGTAGTTTGTTTTTTGAAGGAATATACCACTTGCGATAAAAAAACGGGGAAATCTCATACTTGGATTAGAAGAGATAGTTAAAACTAGAAGGTTCTCTTTGACTAGAAACATTGTGTTTTTAAAAAAAATGAGAGAAAAATATATAAATGATTTTACTTTGGACTTAGCTTGTAAAAGGTAAAAAAGTTTTGTACGATGGACATGGATAACAACTGGTATAGTCCATTGATACCTGTAAAACACATCCAAGGCTAACTGAATTGTTGTCTTGTTTGGATGGATGCAAATAAGGACTCTATCTTATCTTGGAAGGTCTTTTTGACTTTGGCAAGCCTTCCTACACTGGATAGAACACTCACTTATGATTTGAGAAGTTCTTTTACTATCTGTATACTGAAAGGGGATCTCTTTCCTACAAACATTGTACTTAAATGATTCTAATACTGAGTTGTTTTTGTATTTATCTATTCTTGGTTCCATTGCCAGCTGTCTTTTGAATGTAAAAGTTCAATTATGTCTTATTGTCTAAGATTAAAACAGCTACACACACACACACACACACACACCAATGAGTTGGAAGATATTGGTGGCATGGTGAACATACTAGACTTGCAAGAAAATGAGAGCATCAAAGGGAAGCACTTCTACAAGAGGTGATGCTTTACTCTTGGTTTCTACCATTTGTACATGAGAAAATATTGTTTCTTCAAGCTGTCATAATCCCCTAAGTTGGATCATGTAGAGTTTTTTTTTCTTAGTTTGTTTATTTAAGTCTCTCTTTCTTTTGCTATATATATAGATAGCATTATATATTTATATTTATGTAATATATGTATCCTTCTTTAAATGGATCTAATAAATTGTATTAGTTTGTTTCTATATCGGCACTAAGCTAGTAATTACTTACAATTTTGGCCCCATGGATGAAAATTACTAAATAGCTAGGCCTCTCTTTAAGGAGTTACTTTTTGCTCCTACTATGGGAAGGGATTTTTATTTATATTTTTTATTGTGCTAGGCCACATAACTTTGAATTTAAAAGAAGTACATTAATAGGCTTATGTATATGCCTTATAAGGATTTGTACTACTTGCTCCTGAAATCTTTCATTGGATTGTCATGCTCATGAGTTCCATGGTGCTCTAACAAATGGAAAAAGTTACAAGCATAAGTAGTTGTTAGGATGAATATGCAACTATAGCTTAAAACATAGATATGAAATTGGCATACAAATGATATCCTATCAAAAAAATGCTTTGGACATGTTATTGCAAATGGGGAAAATTTATTTTTGTACGTCTAATTGTATAAGTGAGAGTAGTTGGTTCTTTGGAAACATATGTAGTTGTGGTGAGTCACGTAACCTTAGGAAAACACGGTGTTGGGTTCCTAAAGGACATCGATTCTTGTAGCATTGTACTTTGAATGTGGATTAACGTCATAATTTTTTCTCAGGATAAAGATGTTGGTAATTGCTACAAAATAATTGTTTCCATTGTTACATCAAAGAGAGTATAAATTTTAGGTTGTTGATCATCATCTTTATTCACCAAATATAAATCTAGAACTCACCATACATATATTCCAAAGATCTCTGTAAGCTAGAATTATGTTTTTAGCTTGGCTACCACCATGTACCACTTAATGTCAATATTTTGTGCTTTATCTGAAACTCCTCTACAACTATAGATTCCAAAGATTCTTGAAGCCAACGATTGTTAGTTTAGCTAAGCTTCTAGTATCTATTGCTTAAGTTAAATATTGAGGCACTCAATTGCACAAAGTTGTTTGGGTTTGCATAAGCTCGAAAATTTTTGCTCGGAGTATGGATTTCCTCCTTTCATCATGGTGTACAACCTTTGTGTCGACGATGTAAGAAGAGAAGAAGAAGAAGAAGATCAACAATCATTTTTTAGAACCTACACAAGTAATTTCAAAACTTCTTCAAAGCTTTACCATCACAAGGATTCCCTCACTTCACTCAACCATCTTACTTCAACCATCCACCTTATTCTACCCATTATAAACACATCATTAACTTTTTAGTGATTACTAACACTAATCACTAACTTACTAACACAAAATAACCATTGACCTAACCATAAAAGGCATGTCATCTCAAGACATGTGCATAGTAATCTCTCTCTCTCTCTCTCTCTCTCTCTCTCTCTCTCTCTCTCTCTCTCTCTCTCTCTCTCTCTCTCCTTCCTTAAAAGTATACTTTCATCTTATCTACCATCAATAATGCTCTCTTTTGAGCCCACATTCATGACTCAAGCAGACAAAGAAGGCCCGCAAAGTTTTGATATTAAAAAAAAATCCTAATCTTGATTTGATTAGCATGTAAGTATGGTTTTGGTTTTCCTTCTTGTAAATCATCTCCAAACATCTCACGTAGCACCCCAACACTCTATACGTGAGGAGAGATTTAGGTGTAGTCATCACCTTGTGAGTTTCACACTTGGTGTAAGAGAAGCTTTGATGCTACACGTTGCAATGTGAGAGAGTGTGAGTGTCCTATCTCAAACCACTATTGTACATACTCTTATACTATCAACAATTGAGGTTTTGGTGCTTCAAAGGCGTGCTTGGCTTCAGAATCTTCGTCATTTCACTGGTGTAGACTTCTTTGGCAAATGCAAGGTGACTTGTATCTTTTAAGTTCTATCATTTGAGCTTGTTTGAGAAAGTGATTAGTGTGTTTTGATTGCCAAGTTCTTGCTCATTGTAAGAGGGTATGGTGGTGAGAGGTGTCCCACAATCCTAAGACAATGTGTGTGTGGTGGTGATGTTTAGCATTCACTCAACATTGGGTTAGTTTTGTGCAAGCTCTACGTTAGTGTCATAAAGAACCTTCTCCATTTGGAAGTCACAAATAAGGTATTACGCAAGTTCCGTTCCTCTCTCTTTCCCTTTTCTCTAGCTCTCTCTTGGTCCATTTGGTGTGTGTCTTGGTGTAAGATTGTTTGTGTGTTTTGTTGTTCCTTCTCTTGGTCATGACAAAATCTCTCTTGCATCCTAGTTTGCATCCATAACTAGGTGGTGTTCCTTCAGTTGTTTGGATGTGGTTTTGTTGTTGCGATTTCCTGCTTGTGGTTGCCCCATCCCCAATTGAGCAGCATAGGAACCTTGAGGGGTGTTTAGAGGTCGCCTCTCTTGTTGAACGCCCCGAAACATCTAAATTTTGGTGTCCCCATTGAGGAGGGCTTGGTGTCTGTTGTTGTTGTTTATTGCATGAATGCTTAGCTTTTAGCATATGAAGTAGGTTTCATGAATCACTAAAAGTTGTATAATCCAGTTGTTTCCATTGCAAGGCAAAAGGTGCATATCATTGTAAGCACAAAATTACAATTTTAATGAGTAATTCGTAAAACTTTCGGCCCTTTTAGATTGACTGAGAATAATGCTTCAGTAAATCCTTTTATTTTGTCTCTCATTAGGTACAACCTTAGTTTGGACGTCTATATTTTTCTTTGTTTTGAGCATTAGGTCATGCATAGATCATGGATAATGGCCCAGGAATAGAGGTTTTCCCCTTCCATTTCACTCCACACATTAGAATAAACGTTACAATTAGTAGAAAGATCCATTTTCAACAACGTATGGTGTTCATGTTTGGTGCCCAAAGAGTAGGAGAAATTCTCGCATGAACAAACCTTGTCATCCTGCCTCTTGTTGACTATCATAGATCATTTGATGTGTGTATTTTTCATTTGTTGTAGAATAGGTTGCAATTTAGAAAACATTATTTCGTAAATTTTCTAAAGAAAAAAAACGTGTTGTCACTTTGAAATTGATTCAATGGAGGCACAATGCCAAATGTCAGGACATCCTCTCTCTTTTGGAGAGCATGGCGAGGATGGCAAGCGGCTTCTAGCAAATTCCAAAATGGCTTGTTGCATAAAAGAAGTGATAGGAGATGAGGAAGCTTAGACTTGTTTGAGGTAGTTCTGAGGAAGGATGCTAGCACTTAGTTTGACTCTCTATCTCAAAAGGTTAAGGGAAACTATAAGGAAGTCGTTGATCATTTCAAGTGATACTTCTTTGACCCCCAAAGCACTCAAAAGCTATGGCAAGACATCATTTCTCACAAACAAAAAGACTTAGATGACTAGTACATGTACAAACAAGAGTTTCTATGTCTTTGGACTGTATGGGTGAGAAATGTTGCTAACCCTAGTGATGGTGCAGAGTTCCTAAAGAAGGAAAGGTTCATAGTAGCTAGTCTCTTTTTCACACTCAAGATAAACATTGAGGCTATTGAGAAGTATAGAAACCTCAAGTGCCTAAGGAGAGAGGTTCCAATCGAGGGTCCTAGACCCATGGGAAAATTACAAACATCAACATCTAGAGAGATTCCTAAGGTAATAGCTGAGGTAATTGAAAAGTTAAATGAATCTTTAAGCAACTTGTCAATTCATCTTGCACAAGCTGTAGGTCCCAAGGAACAAACAAAGAAAGACAAGGAGCGAGAGCCAAGACCCAATCGAGTACTACAATGTTGAATTGTGGAGAATCTGGGCATGGGATGTATAATTATCCTTGGACCTGTTGGACGCCAGGGAGACCTAACTTGAATTACCCAATGATGAATGCAGGTGAAGGATAGGGTCAACAACCAAGGCTTCTAGAAAGGCCAAATGGAGCAAGACCACCTCCACGAGGGGTAGAAGGAGTTCCACCTTTGCCAGATCCAAATGTGCATGTGGTAGAGGTGACGAATTCAAATGAGGTTGACATGGAAGCAAATAGAATTAAGCATGGCCATGGAAAAGGTAAGGATAAAGAACGCAGAAAGAAGGGGTCACATCATAGACTGATCATGGATGAGGAAAGAAGGCAACGAAGACCAAGGAAGCCAAGAGGACTTCGTATCAACCTCCAAGACTTACCTCTTAGACATGGTATGGCTCCATACAACTTGTTGGAAGACATGAGAGGTAAGGGTTCTAATATCTCATGGACTCAGTTTCTTGCGTTATGTCCACAAGTTAGGAGGGATTTAACGAAGGCAGTTAGCACTAGGAGAAATGTAAAAGAGAATGTGTCTGTTTGTAAAAATTGCACAAGCTGAAATGAAGTTTTCGAAGCTTGAAGGACCCAATTAATGGAGCAATGCCATGAAAATTCCACAATATATATATTGTAAGATGTCTTCCTCATGAGCATCCAAGTGGTGAGGCATGGGATTTGGAGCTATTGGCTATGGTAGACATCACCTCCTTTATCGCGTGAGATCTGTGCGGGAGAAAAATGGTGTTGCTGGCCGCCGTTGTGGGCATAGTTATTGGTTTGCTGGCGTTGAATTGCTACTAGGCAGCACTCGTGTTGTTTGATGGTGATGTGGCATGTCCACAAGGGCTTAGTCCCACGCCCCTAATGGGCCAATCACTTTTGAAGGCTAGGGGACCTCCCACTATCGCTAGAGCTAGTGCCTTGGGGGGGCCCTTCTCGCGATGGTGAAGCATAGGCATTGAGAGTGAGAAAAAGAGAGTCAACAAGCCTACTAAGAGGCAGTTCTCCATGCAATATTTCCAAAATAAGGCGGACACTTGCTCGGTTCTCATCCACTTGCTAAAAATAGACCGAAAGCTCTTTAAAATCACATTTTGTACCCATTTTTGGGGTTTGTCTCAGACGAAGGAGGGTCTTTTGACAGACCAAGAGGCTTGGTTCCGGTGTGATTGAGTGGATGCATTGTCAATCATGTAGATTTTTGTGTGTGGAATGAAATTTACATTTCCCAACAATTTGTCTATGGCCCCACCCCTTCTCTTTTCTGTTGCATCTCTTTAGGTGTGTGTCGGTGCCGGTGGATGTGTGTGCTCGTGGACTGTAGAGAGAGAGAGAGAGAGAGAGAGAGAGAGAGAGGTTTTTTTTGTGCATTGGTGGTATGTGCAATAGCAACTATGCAAAAGTTGTGACTGTGTGTGTGTGTGTGTGTGTGTATGTGCGCACGTGTGTGGTCTATGTGAATGCGGTAGTGCATTGTTTGGTGTGAAATCGGAGGTTTGCTGGTGGGAGTGCATTGTTTGAATGTGTTTTCCAAGAGGATAGGGGTGTTGTGAATACCCTGGGCTGTAGAGAGGCATTTTGTGTGTGTGTTGGGTATGTTCCCCATTGCCCCTCTCCATCTTTTGGTGCCCCCATGGAGGAGTGCACTGATGCTCCTGTTTAAAGTCAAAGCAACAGTTTTGTCGATATCAAAGATGTGAGTTTTGAAGAGCAAGTATTGTTAGAGATCATGTGGTTCGGTTTTCCCATTTTCGCTAGGGTCAAAGACGCAAAAACCTGACTTCAAGATTACGGGTTATTTCTGCTAGAGTGCAGATTATCAAGAAATTCAAGAAGGCGTGGTACAAATTTTTCCACTACTGGTTCATGGAAAAGCGAAAGATGGTATGATGGATTGCAAGATGAAGAAAAGGTGGACTAGATGACTTTAGAAGCGGCTTTTCGATGTCAGTTCGTGCGAGATGTGCAATTGCATGAGGTAAAGCAAAAGTTGGATGCTCTAAAGCCAAGCCTGGACAAAGATTTTTGAGCTTTTGAATGAGAATTCAAAGCCCTTTGGAGACAATTGATGGAGGTAATTTCTTCACAAAGTGTTTATTTGAAGTTGAGCAAATTTTTGGATTGCCTGCATGAGGAGGTAAGAGATAAAGTTGAAGAGGATGGACTTATGACATATGCAGAAGTGGTAAATTCGGCAAGAGGTCAAACCAAGAAGATTTTGAAGAAGCGGCAGGTGAGGCAGGTTTTGCCAAATTCTATGGTGTCGAAGCAGTTGATGCCGTGGAAATAAAGTTGAAGATTATGCAAAGAGATGTGTCTATGCAAGAGGAACCAAGGGTTCTATGGCTACAAAAAGACATGGTGGTTTCTATGCCGAGAATGCCAGTTAGAGCGGCTTCAATTGTAGAAGAAGTGGAGACGATTCCAAATCGATCAAGAGATGTGCTACCAAGTTAAGATACGATTGGTCAAACTCCATTGAAGAGTGCTAGAGATCAAAAGGTGCGGCTTGCTGATGAGGTTGAAGCATTATAGCAAGATGAGGAGATTCCATACCTCGAGATGGAGGAGGAGGTTGAGCTGAGCGATAGCAATTCTATGGATGCGGGGTACATGTTGGGAAATCGAGTCATCTCAGTCAAGGTATGAAGAGTTTGATATCTTGCATGTGAGCAAAGACGCAGTGAATGTGTGTGAGGAGCAAGGAGAAGTACAAGTCGTTATGCCTGATGGAGACAAAGTGGAGAAACACAAGTCTACGGGTGAGGGCATGCAGGTAAAAACGGTTTGCGGTGCCATGCTAATGGCCATGCTTGTGAAGATTTTAGTGGAGTGTGCTATGGTGGTGCAGCACATGCAAAATTTTTCCAAAAGAGATGAGGTGGCCTTGCCTATGGAAGAAGACCATGATGATGTGGTGTGGGGAGATTTTCTATCTTCCTTGACAAAGCATGATGCAGTGGTAGAAGAGGTGGTTGAAGAGCAAGCAAATGACACTAACAAGCAAGAGGTGTTGATCGACCTTGAAGGGCCAATAGATGAACAAGGGCTTGATGATGCTAGAATGGAGTACATTGTTGGTGAGGAGGGGAGCATGGGTCCCAAGATAGAGGAGCTACCAGTACTACGAGTGTGCTCTATGGTAGATGAAGGGGATTCCCAAGTTGTGTCTAAGATTTCCAGAGAGGTGTGTGAGTGGTGGTTGAAAAGGATGCCGGTAGATGCAGTTGTGCAGTGGGCTATGAAGCAAGTATAGAGACCGCTTGAAGAGAATATCGCTTTACATGGTTGGGAGGGGGGGTCAGGTATGTCAAATTTGTGTTGTGAGATTGATGGTGAGAGTGAGGATGTGCTTGGTGATGATTTTTTAGAAGTGGGAAGTATGCAGATGGATGCATGGAGCGGTGGAGATATGTTGATGGATGCATGGAGCGGTGGACATATGCTATGAATAGATTATGTGGATGATTGGCTATGTGCTGGGGTGCAACACTATCGGAAGTGGCTACAGGTGGATAGATGAAATCAAAGCCAATATTTGTCCAGGTGGAGACTATGTTGTGATGCAAGGGGTGGGGCAACCACTTGAGTTTTGGTAGTAGGAAGATCAGACTGTATATATGGTTTTGGTTTTCTCACAGTGTTTTCTAAGTTTTGCAATTTGTAAAGCAATAAAGGCTTCTTGTGGTTGAACATAAATGTTCAACAAGGGAGTTGGGCAATGATGTGCAGTTAAAGTGTGTCGACCATAGTAGAGGGTGCAAGCAGGTATGGATGGGGTAGTAGGTGTATGGCAAAGGGCTAAATTAAGTGGGAAGATCATGGGCAGGAAGGTGGTAATGGTTATTTATGTCTGATGCGGTTTCATAGGCCAAAAAGACTCCAAAAAGGACCAAATGGGATTGTAGGTGAAGGATGTCCAAAGTGTTGGTTTTTTGCTTGGGAATGTAGAGCTTGAAGTGGTCTATAAGATGGTCTAGACCGCTCATCAAATGGAGCTATGGATTGCAAGATATGGCTAGTTGAATGTTTGTTGGGGGCTAATTCCGAGACAATTGGGTTGCATTGGAAAGTGTGCCATCAAGGAGTTTTTGAAGCTTGACGGGATTTTCTAGGGTAGTGGGCAATGTATGGAGTTTATAAGAATTGACAGATCATCATTCTAAGTCTAGAGAACCAAGTTATGGCCAGTCGAAGTTTGGGGCAGTTTCTCGAGGGGCGGGTAAAGATAATGTTTTTCATTTTTGGCGGCCTCAATTGGAGGGCACGGCGGGGTCCAAATGTGGTAAGGCTTGCATCGTTTGAAGGTGATGGGATGAAGCTCCAAGTGGTCTTTGCGGCTTGGAAACTAGGTCAGTGAGCATTAGATGACAAGAGGTTGAAGCTAGGGGGATTTTTTCAAACAGGTTAATGTTTTTTTGAAGTTTTGTGAAGCTTGAAGGGCCCAATTAATGGAGCAGTGCCACGTGGCATATGAAAATCCCACATGAGATTTACCAAGCAAGGCACCCATAGTATGTATATTGTAGGGTGTCTTCCTCATGAGCATCCAAGTGGGGAGACGTGGGCTTTGGAGCTATTGGATATGACAGACATCACCTCCCTTGTCATGTGAGCTATGCGCGTGCGATAAACGATGATGTTCGGGACCGTTGTGGCTGTAGTTGTAGGTTTGCTGGCATTGATGGCCAATAGGAATCACTACCCTGTTGTTCGGTGATGAGACAAATGGTGATGTGGCATGCCACAAGGTCTTGGTCCCGCACCCCTAATGGGCCAAACACTTTTGAAGGCTAGGGGGACCTCCCACTAGCGCTAGCGCTAGTGCCCTGGCGGGGGGGGGGGCTTCTTGCGGTGGTGAAGCAGAGGTAGTGAGAGTGAGCAAAAGAGAGTCGACAAGCTTACTAAGAGGTGGTTCTCCATGCAATATTTCCAAAAGAAGGAGGAGACTTGTTCAGTGCTTGTGCACTTGCTAAAAATAGACCAAAAGCTCTATAAAATCACATTTTGTATCCATTTTTGTGATTTTTCTCAGACCAAGAGGCTTGGGCCCAATGATCGAGTGGATGCACCATCAAGCGTGTAGAGTTTTGTGTGAGAAATGAAATTTACATTGCCCGACAATTCGTCTATGCCCCCACCCCCTTCTCTTTTCTGTTATGTCTCTTTGGGTGTGTGTCGGTGCAGATGTGTATGCCTATGGACCGTTTCTGTGGTGCACAGAGAAAGAGAGAGAGAGAGAGAGAGAGAGAGAGAGAGAGAGAGAGAGAGAGAGAGAGAGAGAGAGAGAGAGATTTTGTGTGCGTTGGTGGTATGTGTGATAACAACTGGGCAGAAGTTGTTTGTGTGTGTGTGTGTGTGTGTTTGGTCTTGGTGAATGCTGTTTGGTGTGCAAACAGAGGTTTGCTTGTGCGAGTATGTTTTTCAAAGGTGTTTTCTGAGAGGATAGGGGTGTTGTGAATACCTTGGGCTATAGAGAGGCATGTTGTGTGTGTGTTGGGTGCGTTCCCCATTCTCTCTCCAATGTGTATTTTAAAAAGAATTTATTATTTGGGGCCAGAATAGAGTCCTTTCCATGGCCCCTATAGTGGACCCAAAAATAACCTCTAAAGCATGGAACATCAAGGGTGCACATGATAAACAAAGTGCACTATTGTAGCACTCAAGGGGAAAACAATAGGTCCACCCAATTTCAATCAACACAATGGTCAACACTCAAAATGCAACCTTCACTTAATTTTCTTGAAGGTAGTGAAATGCCTTTTTATGATATTGACATTTTTGTCATGTTGGCCAATGGTACAATTCAAACATAGGTGAATATGGGCTATGTTAGTAGTGGAGATTCTTTTTCTTTGTGGGAGTGATGGATGTATGGACCAGAGTGTGGAAGGAATGTATCTCTACCTAGCCAGATGTCCAAACTTTTGATGCTACATTGATGGATGCATATGATGAAGAAGAGGAGGTATACTTCTCTATGCAAAGCCAACCATTGCAAATCAAGAAAAATACACAAAATGAACATCAAACCAGTTGTGGTTTTGTCTATCTAACTTTCATAACCGTGCACAATGTTCTAAACAGCCTTTGCAACAAGAAGGTGTTGCATCATTTTTTCCCAAAGTGGGTGCTTGACCCCATCCAGTTTATCCTCAAGAGACAACATGCAAAAAAAATCATTGTTGTTAGCCATGGCTGATGATTGTGCTTTATGTAAAAATTGCATTGGTAGAGGAAAACTGCAACAAAATAGCATGTGCTATATATTAAAACTTATAGAAGACTACAAAGTGTCAGTTTCACAAAAATATACACTATCAGAAACTTACACAAAAGGAAAAAATTGCCTATATAATACAGTCGGTTATGGAAACGGAGGTCGAAATCAGCCTGAATCAAAATTTTGACAATCACCAAGAGTCACCTTAATTGGAGAAAGTGAGGTTGGGATCTCGAAGCCTACTATGATACCAATTGTTGGAAGTAGAGTCGTAGGAATGCACAAGAAGATGAAGGAGAAGCAAGAAGATGAAGGAGAAGCTCAAGAGCACATTACATATGAAGTAGGATTATTGAGTGTACGAATACAAAAATAAGGCTTACCCTACACTGATGGGTGTATATACAAGTTGGGGGAAAACAAATTCTTACTTGTCAAGCCCATAACATGCTCAAGATTACCGCAATGAGAATCAACTTGCAATGTGGATGGCTAGTTGCACATAATGGAATAGTGCTAAAAATATGTGTTGGAGGGGGACTCAACCATTTCACACTATCATTCAACTAATATCTAATTCTCCTAAATGATTTTCTCATGTTAAACTGATCATTTAATATGGGGAAGTGCCAGGGGAGAAAAAGCTAGAATATTGGTTAAGCTGGCAGACCGGCCACAGTAGGGATCCAAAGGGGGGGCCATCTGCAAACGAGCAAGGTGCAACAATGGGCTTAAAAGACCTAATGTTCAGCCCATTAAGACTTCCAAAATGCTAAGGTTCCAAAATTCAAAGGTTGTGTCCAAAGGCCAAACACTAGGAAAATTGGATGCTTTGTGTGTGTACCAAAAAGTCTTCATGGCTCTACATAGGAGGGGGCGAGCCCTGGAAGTAGGGGATAAGGGAGAAACACACACACACACACACACACACACTCACAAGCTTCCTTTACACAAAGGGAATCAGGGACACATGTCAGCTCCCTAGCCCAGAGTGCCTACAAGGTGTACTCAAATCCTATTGGATGGCCATGGAGGTGGACCAATGAGAATTAGGCTAGAGTAAATCTAGTTTGATGAATTTAAAAACACTTAATAAAAGAACCATAAGAATTAAGCTCTACAAAAGACTATTGGACAGTCTCCAAAGGGGTCCAATGAGCATTTAGCAGCCCAATGGCTTTCTTGATTCCTATTGGCCAGGAGACAAAGGGGTCCAATGAGAGTTTAGTTGCATTAATTAATTACCTAAAGCTCTCACAAAAGGGGAAATGGGGACACATTTCAGAAGGCTATCACTTATGCTCTTGAAATTCCATTGGCTAAAGCCTGGAGAGGTCCAATAGGGTGTGAGCATGAGCAAATAGCAAGGGAGGTCGACCAAGAGAGAGAGGGGGCTGATTTTCTCAAGGCATTATTGCATACACACTCACACAATCTCATGTGTGGAGCAAGAAGACTCTCTCTCTCTCTCTCTCTCTCTCTCTCTCTCTCTCTCTCTCTCTCTCTCTCTCTCTCTCTCTCTCTCTCTCAAGCTTTAATGGAAAGCTTATCACCTACTCCAAGATTGTGAGAAGGGAGGCCTACACCAACAACTCTTGGCTTTGTGATGCAAATCCAACCAAGAGCCAAGCTTCAATGCATGCTCATCTCCTCTACCATGCTGATTACTAAGCTAAGTTATACTAATTTGACTGATTATGTGAGGAGATGTACATCTTTCTCGTAAGACTACTCCTTCCTCTTGATCTACTCTCATACCCCGCTAGCTCTCACCATCTTCGAAGGTGTGTGAGGTCTTGGGTTTGAGACCGTGAGGGAATTGATGTTGTCTCTCATAAGTGTTTTGCTTAGTGCTTGAAGTTTCCATCTTCATTGCACTAGCTAGTATTCAAAGAACACAAAGGATTGTATTGTAAAATGTCTCTCTTGATGGGAGAACCCATAATACGAAGCCTTTTGGAGGGGGGACTGGCACCATGTAAATCCGGTCCATGCTATCTAACTATGTGTTATACTTTTCTGTTGCTCTCTCCACCCAAGCACTCTTGTTATTCTCATTAGGAATCTATTTTAATGAAATGCTCACTATGTTCATGCTATTTTTTGCTACACACAAGTTACTAGGCCATTAAATGTTACATTGGTATCAAAGCACAAGGTTTCTCTTTTCTTGCTCAAGAAGGGAGGTCCTCAAGCTAGCTATAAATGGTTTGTACTATTAATTGCATTTGAGTAAGTAGAATAGGGATTTTTCAAGCCTTGCAATGCACCTGCCTTTGTGTAGATAACGAGGCATCACTGTCGAGAGCTATGGTCTTAATAGTGGAGTCCTACAGGGCTTGCCTATGGCTTAACAACTATTGAGCTATTAGAAGCTTGACAGGAGTCGGTGTTGTTTTGGTGTTGAACGACCCTCTCTTCTATTCCTTGCAATTGATGGTATTTGAGCCACGGGTACAGTAGCTTGAGTGCTTTTTCTAAAGGGCTAAAGAGGAGTAGCAAGTAGGGCTTGAAGTGCCAAAGTACACCTAAAAAGTTTACACCTAAAAGTTGTTAGAATGGCTGACAATAGTAAAGAGAGTGAAATTAATGTTGATACTTTGATTTTGCTAATGAGCAGGCTACTAAAGATGCCCCTATGCTTGTTACTATCTTGTTTCTAGACTTCAACAAGCCATGGGCAATACATCCCTCCGAAGTGAAGTGCAACGACAGCTTTGTGCTCATGGAATTTCCCTAGCTTCCCACCATGACAAGAGAGTACCTAGGAAGCCTCCTTGCAAGACTTCCAAAAGAGGCCTCTCTTCGATTCGGGAAGAAGAAGAGGATCCATACGAAGGGCTCAAAAATTTGCTTCTTGATGACGCATCTTCTTCTCAAAGGAGAACTCAAGAGCCTCCACCGAAGGAACGAGAAATAAGTGAGTCTACTGCCACCTCGGTGGAGATGGCTCCATGAAGACGGCGGGCTAAACGCTCTCCATCACCTCCAAAACAAAGAAGACCATCACACACTTCTCCACACCATAATTCAAAGAGGGATGACAAAAATCAAGAGAAGAAAAAGGCGAGAAAGAGGACACCCTCTTCTCCATCTTCTTGATCCTCTTCCTCTTATGAAAGTGATGGTGCAGACAAAGAAGATCAAGGCAAGAAAAAGGCGAGAAAGAGGTCACCCTCTTCTCCATCTTCCTCAAATTATTCATCCTCTGAAGAAAGCGATGGTGCAACTTTTGAACCATCAAAAAGAAGAGGCCATAGGAAATCCTGTGCCGCATGGAAGAGGTCCTCCAAGCTCAAGAAGTTCAAAGAGGGAGGAAAGAGCATCTCTTTCCTTACCTACGATGGCACCTTTGGTGCTACAAACAAAGTCTTGGCCTTTATCCAACAACTCGATGCGGCGTTTGGAGATGAGGGCTTCACGGAGTCCTCTAAGCTATGCCATGTAGCTACACACTTTCAAAAGTCCGCCAGGCAATGGTGGTCTAGCCTACAACGGTGAAGCTCCAAGAACATGGAAAGCTTTAAGAGCTTCCATTATGAAGCAGTTTTTGGTCACCGATTCCAAAGACAAAGTACTCACCGAATGCCGAAGCTTGAAGCTCTCTCCCTACAAATCCATTCATAAATATGTAGACAAGTTTTGGGACTTACATTTCAAAGCCACTGTCTTCAAAAAGATGGATTTTGGAGAGCAAAAACAACAATTTTGTGTGGGCTTAATTGAAGAAATGGCAGAGTACGTAAACTCCCAAAGGCCACGCACCGTATTGGCGGTTATACACCATACTATGGTGGCTTCTCAAATCAATTTCCAAACAGGGGCTAAAAGAAATTCTAAGCCCATAGAAAACAAGGACTCCAATGAGCCTAAGGGGTAGGACAATGTCCAAAAGTCTCCTAAGGGAAACTCCAACAAAGCTAAGGAGATGGGAATTTACAAAGGCAAAAACAAACTCTCCCCTGAAGAGCTTGAGCGCTATCGCAAGGACAATCGTTTTTTCAAGTGCGGCGAGCAAGGACATGCGTACCACGCTTGTCCCCAAAAGAACACATGCAATGAGTCTCCTAGAGCTACCTTGGTCGAAATCCAAGAGGAGGAAACTCACCACAAAGGATCTCCTCTATGCCATGCTTGGGGAAAGGTAAGAGAACATGATTTTGTTCTCTTTGACCCTAGTTCTACTCACAATTTCATATCCATAGAGTTGGCCACCAAGCTAGGCATCCAAGCCTATGAGATGGGAGATGTACTACCCACAGACGGTGCTTTCAAGGGGCAAGAAGCTTCAGTCACTCCCTTAATCGGGAAATCGATGCTCCATGTCCAAAGCTATGCGGGCAAAGAGGACTTCTTTATCTCTCCTCTCAACTTCATTTCACAAATCTTCAAGTACCATGGCTTGCCAATGTCCATAGTGTCGACTAGAGATCCTAGAATGACCAGTAATTTCTAGAAGGGTCTCTTTGAGAATTTAGGGACAAGTCTAAACTTCTCTTTGGCCTATCACCCACAAACGGATGGCCAAAGTGAAATAGCTAACCTAACAATCCTTGATCTACTAAAAGCCTATGTAATGGAAGTAGATCAAAGGTCCCAATGGGAGAAGTACTTACCCTTAGTGAAGTATGCCTACAATAACACTGTACACACTTCCACGAAAAAAGCACCTTTCGAGGTAATTGAGGGAAGATCAAAAAGTCACATGCTACTTAAGGTACAGGAGAAGATCTTTGCTATAGATGAGTATAGCCGAGACCTACAAGAATATTTCCAAAAGATTAAGGATGCTACTTCTATCTCACAGCAAAGGCAAAAGGCTACTGTTGATAAGCCAGAAGAGCCCAAGCCTTTAAAGAAAATGATTGGGTCTTACTTAAATTTCCCAAGGCTCGATTAAGGCACACGACGGGCAAGAATCCTACAGGACACCAAAAGTACTATGCTAAGTTAGCAAAAAGGTACTATGGTCCCTTCCAGATTCTTTGGCCAATTAATGAGATGGTCTATCAACTCAAGTTGCCCAGCCATTGGCTCATACACAATGCTTTCCATGTGAGCCTTACAAAGGAGAGCCACTTCAAAAACCAACTATTGAAGACCCACCAAAGATCAAGGACCAAGAAGAGGTGCTGCAGCCCAAGTCCATTCTCCGACATGAAGACAAGGTATTAAGAGGCGGTAAGAGAGGATATCTTATTAAGTTTAAGAATTATCCTTTTGAAGATGCTAGATGGATGCAAGGCACACAATTAAAGGATAACTTAAACCTTGTCAATGCTTACAATGCTTCCCTAGAGTAAGCAAATGTACAAATGTTAAAAATGAACAAAGTTTTTGTCTTATAAGACTCTGTTTTTCTTTATTGTGCACAAATGTGAAGTAGTATGCATGATTAGATCAACTTTGCGGAGACGACTTCTTCCAAACACCAAGTAGAGCTTGTCACTCTACTATGGAAGATTGATAGTACTACTGTGCAGACTGCTTGCGGCAGCTTAGGCTCTCAAGCGCCAAATGGACTAATCATCCATTCTGGAACGATGTCGTAGGGTAACATAGGGATCCTCTACCCGCTTGAAAAAGGACTAATGAATATGCTTTATCTTCTCTACCCCATAGACGAGGACGATTATGATTTCAAGAAATAAATAATGTCATAATAACTAATATCTAATTCTCCTAAATGATTTTCTCATGTTAAACTGATCATTTAATATGGGGAAGTGTCAGGGAAGAAAAAGGTAGAATATTGGTTAAGCTGGCAGACCGGCCACAGTAGGGATCCAAAGGAGGGAAAATAGGGATCCAAAGGGGGGGACATCTGCAAAAGAGCAAAGTGCAACAATGGGCTTAAAAGACCCTAAGGTTCAGCCCATTAAGACTTCCAAAATGCTAAGGTTCCAAAATTCAAAGGTTGTGTCCAAAGGTCAAACACTAGGAAAATTGGATGTTTTGTGTGTGTACCAAAAAGTTTTCATGGCTCCTACATAGGAGGGGGCGAGCCTTGGAAGTAGGGAATGAGAGAGAAACACACACACACACACACACACACACTCACAAGCTTCTGTTACACAAAGGGAATGAGGGACACATGTCAGCTCCCTAGCCCAGATGCCCACAAGGTGTACTAAAATCCTATTGGATGGCCATGGAGGTGAACCAATGAGAATTAGGCTAGAGTAAATCTACTTTAATTAATTTAAAAACACTTAATAAAAGAACCAATAAGATTTAATCTCTGTAGAAGACTATTGGGCAGTCTCCCAAGGGATCCAATGAGCATTCAACAACCCAATGGCTTGCCTGATTCCTATTGGCCAGGAGACAAAGGGGTCCAATGAGAGTTTAGTTGCATTAATTAATTACCTAAAGCTCTCACAAAAGGGGAAAGGGGGACACATGTCAGAAGGCTATCACTTATGCTCTTGAAATTCCATTGGCTAAGCCTGGAGAGCCTGTCCAATAGGGTGTGAGCATGAGCAAATAGCAAGGGGGGTCGACCAAGAGAGAGACGCGGCTGATTTTCTCAAGGCATTATTGCATACACACTCACACAATCTCATGTGTGGAGCAAGAAGACTCTCTCTCTCTCTCTCTCTCTCTCTCTCTCTCTCTCTCTCTCTCTCTCTCTCCCCTTCTCAAGCTTTAATGGAAAGCTTATCACCTACTCCAAGCTGTGAGAAGGGAGGCCTACACCAACAACTCTTGGCTTTGTGATGCAAATCCAACCAAGGGCCAAGCTTCAATGCAAGCTCATCTCCTCTACCATGCTAATTACTAAGCTAAGCTATACTTATATGAGTGATTATGTGAGGAGATATACATCTTTCTTGTAAGACTGCTCCTTCTTCCTCTCAATCTACTCTCATACCCGGCTAGCTCTCACCATCTGCAAAGGTGTGTGAGATCTTAGGTCTAGGACTGTGAGGGAATTGATGTTGTCTCTAATAATTGTTTTGCTTAGTGCTTGAAGTTTCCATCTTCATTGCACTAGCTAGTATTCAAGGAACACAAAGAATTGTATTGTAAAATGTCTCTCTTGATGGGAGAAACCATAACACAAAGCCTTTTGGAGCGGGGACCGGCTCCATGTAAATCCGGTCCTCAACTGTTGTCAATAGCTTAATTTCTCTCTCTTTTGAAGTATTGTTCATGCTATCTAACTAGGTGTTATACTTTTTTGTTGCTCCACCCAAGCACTCTTGTTATTCTCATTAGGAATCTATTCTAGTGAAATGCTCACTATGTTCATGCTATTTTCCTCTACAGAGAAGTTACTAGGCCATTAAATGTTACACACACAAACAACCTTTTTAACTTGAGTGATGATTTTGAATGGCGATGAGAAGGTACTATGAGACCGGGTTCAAAAAAGGGTAGTTAGCAAGAATACTCATGTTCGTAGCAATCGATTAGGAGACATTGCTACCCTTGGCAAGGTTTCTTCAAAGCCTTGAAAATGAGAAACTTGGCTCAAATTGTTTTCTTTTTTTGATAAAAAACAAATTGTATTAAAAATAAAAGGAAGGTTTAGAACTTTGTCTCATAGGTAGGGGGAGAGGCATCCTGAGGAAGAGGAACATAGAGGGGAGGAAAAAAGTGAGATAGATTCATTTCTTAGATTGAAATAGGCCGAGAGGTAAGTTAACCTCCAGAGGTTCCATACTAGGATATCCATTTTGATGCGGTCCCCTGTTAAGAGCTCTTGAGCAGAGAACTGAGAGTGCTTCAAGATGTTCATGTTAGCTCGACATTCCAGCACCTTCTACACTTCCCATCCCCAAAGTTGGCCTTTAGTGCATTATCCCTGCCTCTAGCTGCATCCCCTTGACTTCTTCAATCCTACACAATATTTCAGCTAGACAATCGAGAGAGATATTAATGAAGTGTTAGTTATCTGGCTAGGAGATAACCATTCCCCATTGATTTGAAGGTTACCACAGGTTCTTATACCAGCCTTATAACATTTATGATCTTTGATTGAGAGGGATCTACCAGTTTTCTTGGGCCACCAACCTATCCGGACTACATCATGCCATAAGAAAGGTACTACTGATGATTTTAGTTTGGGAGTTCCAAAAGCCTTTAGTAAGCTAAGAGCCCATAGGTTAAATTTTCCTACTTGAGGTAAGAAGATCCCAGTAGGACAGGTTTGACCAAGATGTGTAGTCCTAAAGAAAGAACTTGTGGGTATTTCTTTTGAACATGCATGGCCAAAAGTTTGCGCTTGATGTTGATCTAGAAATTGATCTACCAGCCATTTTGAATGCCATACATTCCAAGTCCAAGATCCCAAGTCCACCTCTGGTTTTGTGATTGCAGCATGTCTTCTTGGTATCTTTTGACCCACCCCACAAAAATCTTAGAAAACTTGTTTAAGGTGGGTCTTATTAGGTTTCCAAAAGGATACTAAATAAATCAATGAAGGCGGTAAACAATGATTAAGTAAAATAAATCAACGAAGCCAGTAAACAATGATTAAGTAAAAATGTCCTAAAGGACAAGGAGGGCTGAAATGAATGCCACATGAGCACTTTTCTTCTGAACTTCTCAAGCACCCATTCCCATCTTTGTGCCATGGTAGCTTTAAACCCCATTAGAATCCCAAGGAGCTTGAAATGCTTGTCCGTCTGGGATCTCTTTATATCTTGGTTTTGTTACTGCATCTGAAGTCACTCCATTGGTAGCTTTAAATCCAGTTTTATGATGATTCACTGGCTAGACAAACAAAATGTTAAGGCATTCCAGAAAGGCATAAGCTGAGTCTTAGTTAGCATTAAGTAAAGATTGGTATCATTTGCAAACATTTGTAGGCATAGATTTATTTGAACCATAAAAGTTGATTCCTTTGAGCTTACCTTCTTACATCTTTTTCCTGACCAACCAACCCAAAGCATCCGAAGCTATAGGAAAGAGCAAAGGGGCTAGAGGATACCCTTGCCTTATTGATCTCCAAGAGATGATAGCCTCATCTAGGTCTCCCTTATTGCAAGGCATTTCCAAATAGCACATGAAAAAATATGATGAGTTCCTTGCCCATTCCCATGTCAAACAGTGATTCCAAGACAAATTCCCTTTCCACCCTATCATATGGTTTATCAAATCCACTCTAAAGAAGAAGTAGTCCTGATTATTTTCTAAAGCATGCTCCATCCCTCAGAAATTTATTATTGCATCCAAAATGAGTCTGCCTTTAATATAATATTTTTTATCTTGAAGACTAAAGCTATCCATTAGAGTGCTAAGTCTCTTAGCTAAGGAAAGAGAAAAGAATTTGTAGATAGAAGTCATGTAATGGGTCTCCAATTGCTGAGGTCCTCCTTATTACCTTTCTTGTGCAAGAGTTGAACTACTCTAGTGTTAAACTGTGTGGTTCTCCGATGTCAACTGAGAAAGAGTCGGGATTCTAACTGTGAGAGAGTTGAGAGAGAGGAGAGAAGCACACAAAGGTGAAAAGACTCAATAAACAATGCTGATTAGATTAGGTACTTGGTAGAACTTAGATATACAAGAAGTAGAAGAGCTTTTTCTTAAGACCTGGTACCTTGTTGTATCACAGATTCCTCACCATGTGCTCATTCTCGATGGCACACCTAAGGAGCTTCCCATTATGTGTTCAAGCATTCATGTTGACACATACACGAGCCCCAAATTTACCCTGCACAAGAATCCCTTGACCCAAAGATTCTTTTCAGCATTACATAATTCTTTTCTATTATCCTCTTGTTGCATCAGTAGCTGACTTGAGAACTTATCCACTCCAAATTTCACTGAGAGAGCTAGATCCTGATATTTATGCCCTACAATTAGAGCTTTTGAATGATGATTTTTAGGATGATATGTTGATAGTAAGGCTATAGCTTTGCCTTTTCAAGGAATAAGATTGAGAGAGATAGAGGAATAGATTAACGAGTTATGAGAGCTCTTTTGGTAAGATATGAGAGTAGCTTAATCTTTAGGAAGGCGTTAGAGAGAGATATCGTTTGCATATGAGGGGGGGAGAGAGAGATACGAAGAGTTTGAAGATCACGGTTACGGTGTCTTGAGGATAATAGAGAGAATTGGCGGCTATGGGAGCTTTGAATATGAGAGAGAGAGAGAGAGAGAGAGAGAGAGAGAGAGAGAGAGAGAGAGAGAGAGAGAGAGAGAGAGAGAGAGAGATAAAATTCACTCCAATAGTGAGAATAGGGAGATAATAACGATGTTGATCTGCTTCAATTCGAGCACGCACAATAAGGAGCTTCATTACAATAATGTCCTTATTTGTTGTAGCATTTGGATTGCCAATTGTTTACGGTCCCTTCAACTTCTCCTTTGTGTTGCCCGCTCTACTTGCAACCTCCACAACTCAAAAAAAGGCAAAAGTCACCCATAAGCCCTTATCAAAAATCTAAATGTTAGAAATAAGGTTAGCCAAATTACAAGAGATACCTAGAGTAGAGCCTCCTCTTCTTTGAAAAGTGTTTAGTAACATGCCATTGGTACCCTAGATCCGATCTTGTTCAGATTGTCAACACTAGTTTTGTAGTCGAACACTCAAGTGTCCTGAGACACTAAAGTGTTTTGTTTTTCTAGCAACTTGTCATAATTATTCGGTGAAGCTAGAAATTTTTTTTATAAGTCATGTTTATATCTTAGATCAATTTTGAGGCCAAATTTTAATCTTGCCAAAATTAATACCAAGCTAATATTATGGTGATAAGTTTTACGATGGAAAAATCATATAAAATTAGTGCAATTTAAACAAAAAATTCATAAATTGAATATGACTTCTCATCAAAATAATAGATTTCAAGGTATATGGATAGGAAAAAACTTATTGTAACAAGAAATCGAGCTTCATAACTTAGTTTTTGGATTAGATTTTTGTGATAATTAGAAAACCCAAATCTTGAAAACGTTGACAAAGAGAAAAATTTTGGTCTTTCAAGGTCTCTTTCATTAACGCGATGAGGTTATGGCACAAAACCTAAGGTCTATAATGTATCTATAAGCCAATATCCATTAAGTAAGCATTTTTCAAGTTTCAAACTCATAGGCATCTTGTAATTTAAGCTCATTGAAAAAAATTTATAGAGCGTAATTTCTTGCAAAAAAGACATTGCTATGAAAAACTAATGAAAGTGTGTATATAAATTCCCCAATTGTGTCCATACAAGGTATTTTTATAGAAAGAAGTGAGATGAATGAAAAAAAAAAACAAAAGTGGGCTATTTTAAGGCTAACCTTTTATAAATAAGGAAATAAGAATTACAACATGCACAGTTTTTGGGATATTACATAAACATTCTAGGTGCTAATCACAAGCTTTGCCTCCAACATTTTGCTGATGACACAAATGGAGTCATACACAATGATCAACTCTCAATAGAATGCTTTTGGCAATGTCTTGATACTTTTTGTATTGCAATTGGTTATGTCATTAACCACACTAAAACTGGTGTGAATTCTTCCACAGGTCATATCCCACAATTCATAACAGATGTTGGTTGCAATCCTATAGTGAGTGGAGTGAGTGGACATACCTTCAGGCTACTTGGTATCCCTAAGGGCTTCAGCATTTCCTTCAAGCAAAGGTGGGATTGGGTCTTACATAGGATCAAAGGCAAGATAAATAAATGGCATGGTCATCCCACCTCTGAGCCAGTAGGGCCTTTGTTTTTAACCATTATATTATGCCCTCCCTCATTTATTTTTGGCTTGTTAGTCCCTTGCCAATTACTAATTGAACGTTCTCTCTGTTCAAAAATTTTCTATAGGGAGGTGACTTGCAACACACTAAGGTGGCTAAAGTATCATGGAATATATGCTGCTCTCCTAAGGATAATGGGGGTTTAGGGATTCTGAACCTGCAACTAATCTCTGATTATTTGGCAGGTAAGTGGATTCTGAGAAGCATACATTCTGAAGACTTCTAGGTTGTTCTTCTCAAGAGACTTACTTCAAAATTCAAACTGAAGGACTACAAAGCTTGGTCAAACCTGAAATTCAATGAGCTTATCGTGTCCTCTACTGAAT